>NC_072408.2:24524696-24827045 GCF_028858775.2 Pan troglodytes | reverse complement strand
TATTTCATTAGTATTTTTCTCTTATCTTAATAATTTATAGGCATTGCTTTTGCATTCTTGATATTGAGCCTTTGTAAGATTTGTATATTGCCAACATCTTTTCACAGTCTATAATTTTACTTTTCACTTCTTTTAAATTGTTTTATGAGGTACGAAAGCTTTTATGTTTAATAGTTAAATTTGTCAGTCCTTTGTATCACATAAAGTCAGTGAAGTGTTTGAAATAGCATTGACTGTCAAGATGCTTTTGAAAAAGTGAGATTTTAGGTAACTTACTCAATTTTTTTTTCACAATTTTCTTGATGATATATGGGAGAAAATATACGCAATAGCTGTACCTTTTAAATCTCACTGTTAAAATAGTTTATTTATTTTTCCAAAGTGAGTTAATGATGAAGCATTTGCCTGTGTGGACTTGAGGGCACAATCTGTCTTCACAGGAAGCTTCCTCAGAACCACCAATGTGAACCCCTGAGGATGCCTCCTTTTTACAAACCCTACAGTTAGCCTCAATATTAGGTTTAGATTCCTGGATCAGTTCCAATCTGGAAAACACACAATGCTTCCTAAAATTTCTGCTGCAGTTTGAATGCAGTGCAGAGTATTTCTTCACTTTTCATAAAACCTTCAATATGATCTCAAATATATTAAAATATATTTTAATCTCCAGGGTAAATGATGATGTTCAGGGTTGCATATTCTTTTTCATGACATAGTCAAAATAAAACTTTGTTGTTTCAAAAATAAATACATAGTTTGAGCACATTCTTATTTCATTTACCCTGTATGTATTTACTGTCAAAAAGCCTTTAGGTACTATTTTAGATATGATAACTGATGTAGGTAGGTAGATAGATTGATAGACAGATAGATGTGTGTGCGTGTGTGTATATATATATATATACACACGCTAGTAAAAGCATCAATTTCAAATGATCAGGTCTGGATTAGCACAATTTCTATATTGCATAACCTCAGTCTAAACTTTAGATTTAAGCAGATTTACAGAGAGTTGAATATTCTAGGGCAACACAGAGAGAGATTGCAGATACCTCTTTCTAAATTTGTAAACTGACCTTAGTAGATCACCCATTAGAGCAAAAATTCAGTATTAAAATGCATAAATGGCTATGTTGTAAAGTACAATTCTACTAAGATTCTGTCCAGAAAATTGAAATCGTGGATTGAAAAATGTTATTTGGGCTAGCTTAACAATTGAATTGATTGACTGTATGACTGAATCTATTGAGATCACAGAATAGAATCTTTATGGCAGTCAAAACACTGACACAAAGAGATGAATATTTTATTTATATATAGATTATATTTTGAATTTCTCAAAAAATTTTAACTATAGTATTACATTCATCTACTGATGCTTTTTCAAATACATAAAGTGAAATTACCTGTACTTCACTCACTGCATAACCTTAGACACACGAAGAAAATCTTTCTTTCTTAGATACTATATATTCTAAAAAGTAGCCCATTAGGAAAAAAGAATCCCTGGAATAAATGGGACAACGTTGGTAAACTAGATAATTTTTTATTGGTTTGGCTAGTGCTCAAAATCATTTTCTGAGTAGAAATAATAATAAGAAGAATAGCCCGTAACTGTTTCTTTGCTCTATCTAGAGCAAGTTTAAACAGGCCAACATAATCTCCTCTGCTTCTCTGGAACTACGTAAGGTTTAAATAAAACACAGGAGAGTCATTTTTATCAGGTGGCCCTATATTTGGCCAAAATGAAAAACCTGTTCCCAATCTTATTTCTGATGAACATATCAAAACGATTGTTGTATGCCTCATCTTTTTAAGAAAGCATATGTTAAATAGTGCAGGCGAAGATAAACTTGAAAAGGATTCACTTGTCCTAACAGCCCATCTGTTTCATACTCCCCGCAGAGCACAACTCTTTTCTGGGGTCCCTTTCAGGTGCGCTCTTACCTTATGTAACACTCTCTTTATTGTAAGTTCATGCTGTGACCCTGTCAGAATTTCTACAGCAGGGGTGACCTCAGTAATGACCATCCACAGCCTGCCAAGCTAACTTGGTCAGTGTTAGCTGATTAAACTTTTAACAACATCCCCTGTGCGATAAAGGGCAAAATGACAACTTTGCCCATCGTCAAGGTGTCTGTATAATAAACTAATTAGTAAACCACACAGTCTGTGGAGCTTTTAATGAGTGCTATCGGCTGGCCTCTGTAATAAAAACCCAGTCTGCCCCCTTTTGGGATTCAATTAAGGCACAGACTGTCATATGCTTGGTCTAGCTGATCAATGAATCCATTCCGACCTTTGTCGGAGCTGTTTGCAAGGTCAGTGGCAGTAGTGAAGAAAGCCGCCTTGGTAAAGGAGATATATCCAACAGCGGCCGACAGGCTCCAAGTCCAGTTGTTAATATCCTTGTGGTCATTTGACATCAGCAGAAGTTTCTCTCATTCAAAGGTTAGCTGAAAGAGAAGACAGCAATGAAAAAAATATATGTTGGTATTTTTTCACAGAAAGGTCCTTCTGTTATTAAAAAATGATCATTAGTCTGTTAACATCTAGTTTTACCTTGCGGTATCTTCTTTTTCTTCACCCAGTGGAATATATGATCCAAGTTTTGTTCTTCCAAATATAACTTATTGATTTAATTCTTTTCCAGAAGTGAAAACAAATGTAACCTTTATGAAATATAGTTCTCTTTTTATGATTCAGGATGCTGAGGTTTTTGCAACAGAATTAAATTAGAAAACATGATGTTTCTTATTAAAAGTCTATGAAGTCAGGAAAGTTTTTATTATAATTAAATGTTTTTAGTACTCTATAATTTTGGATATTGCAGTATTCTTCGAGCCTACATCTCAAACATTTTTGTTTAGTAATTTGAAAATCCCCATATTTATCTCTACATAAAAATCTTCAAAAATGAAAATAGTCATTTTAAAGGTATTTAAATGATAGTTTGACCAGATAATATATTTTTCTATTTTGATAATAAGTTTACATAAGGAGAAAATATTTGCAAATTCTGTGGATTGTAGCATTCCTAGACTTAATATTTATGGATTTTAGAGTAACCCTAAATATCCGTGAGAATTAGCAATCTATAATTTTATTTATACCCAGGACAGAAATGCTTTACTGTTCAAACTGTGAGATGAAAAATCCCAGAGCTGGAGGGTGAACCTAGCTGACTACTCAGCAGCCACAACATAAAGTGCCACTGTTGTTGTATATGCAATGAGTATGTGCGAAGTCCTATAGGATATTGCTATTTATACTTAATATAAGGTATAATATATTATAAATGTAATTTAAGATTTCAGAAATTTATATATAAAAGTATATCAAGTATATGTATATCAAGATTCTACAGTTTACTACTTTTTACAAAATTAGCATTTATGTTCAAATTATGTTCAATGACATTCACACTGAAACATTTTAAAGTTCAAAAATTTCAGTAAATATGTTTGCATAAAATGAAGATCCTAATTAAAGTTGAACAATCTCCACCTTTGTTTGAGTAACATTGGTATGATTTTTAAGCATTATAAATGAAGATAGCATGAAGTTTAGGAATTCTATTAAAGGTTTACCCTAAGGGAATATTTCTATAGCTATAGAATATGCAATTACTAAAATATCCACCAAAGAATTCATTTTAGTAGGAAACAATAGTGTAAAAACTAAATACCCAACCATAGGAGACTACATATTAAAAATGGTAAGTATGTACACTTAGCGAAATATTATTCAGCCCTTAGAAATAATGATTCAGGGCATTTAGTCATAGTCATAGAAAAAGATCCATGTATTTGTCAGTGAAGTGAACAGTGTGAAAAGCAATATGCTTACCTTTTTATTATATGTATTTCATAGTATATATTAAAGACATAAATAAAATATATGTACATGTATATTAGTATATTAATGTACACATGTGTACCTGAATATATCAGGAAATATACATGCATAGGTATGTCTATATATATGTATGCATCATGTATATATATGGACAAATCAATAAATAAAAATACATGTATATGCATACTCATTTTATAAGGGTACTTTCCATTTTTTACATTCAATATTTTCTGATTTCTTCTAATTACTTTTAATGTTTTTATGAGGAAATTTTATTATTTAATATTTTCATTTTTTGAGAATGGGTCTTGCTGTGTTGCCCAGGCTGGAGTGCAGTAGCACAATCACTGATCACTGCAGCCTTGACATCCCAGGCTCAAATGATCCTCCCACCTCAACCTCCTGAGTATCTGGGACTACAGACACATGTCACCATGCCTGGCTAATTTTTTTAAAATGTTTTTAAAGACAGGTTCTCCCTACGTTGTCCAAGATAGTCTGAAACTCCTAGGTCCAAATCATCCTCCTGCTTTGGCCTCCCAAAGTGCTGTGATTACAGGCATGAGCCGCTAAGCACAGTAAGCAAAACTGTAGCTGTTCAGGGTTAAAATAAGTTTTTATTGGGGTTGGGGGTAGGCAAAGGTTAGGGGGACAATGAGGAGAAAACACTTCCCATACTCCCCAAACTACATTTATTACATAACTTGGCATCAAATCATGAGTTTATTGTCTTTTTCCAGGTTGCCAAATTTCTGACTTAATTGGACTAGTCCTGCAAAATTATCTCTTTGGAATCTATGACTTTATATCAAAGTTAGGTTGCAGCATAAAGAAAAAAAGAACATAAGATTTGCTAATTCAAGGATGTCTTGATGTTTTAAATCTACCAGTATACTATTCAAGTAATTAGATTTCAATTGGATAAGAAATTATATTTATACAAACTATTTAAGTAAATTATTCACGTTCAACATATTGAAAATTTTTATAAATACAAAATATAAACATCCTGTGATTGCTCATGACAGAGTGATCTCTTGTGCCTTCACAGATATAATTTCCTTTGTGTTTGATGTTATCATATTTCTACTTATACTACAAAGCACCTAACACAGTAACCTTATAATTAAAATAATAATAATAATGATAAATACCAACTGATTTTTGTTGGAATACTCAGGACAGACATTACTAACATTGGAAGCATATTAATCCACAGAAATTTCTAAGCTTTATATTGTAAAATCAGTCCAGCTCCACTTCTTACGAGATATAGGAGGCAATGGGAAATAACTGACTCTGTTTGCCAGATATTGCATGAGACGTTTTGTAGCTATTGTGTCATTTAGGTCTTACAGCAATATTGTGAAATAAGTATTTATCATTATTTTTAATTGGAAGATAAAAATAAGATTTGCTCAATTATTAAATACTAGACTTAATTGATATATTATTTTACGATTAAATGTGCCCTTTCAGAGTTGCCAATATAATCCAAGTATTACCTGTAATTGCTATATTAATTTTTCTTTGTATATTTATTTAACTCCAACATGTGAAGAACTTAGAAGTTTACATTCTCTTATAATAAGAAAAAGCTGCATGAACTCAAACCCAATAACTTTTATTTGACCTACCGGAGAAATGAAATTGCAGGGCAAAATAACACCCTGAAATCTGGAGAGACAGATGCATCTACAGAAATGTAACAATTGATATCTACTAACTTGGAGGAAAAGCCACTGAATGATAAATTAATGAGGGCACTTCAATGAACTAATATGGCACTTCAGACTGGGAGGAATTGCTGGAAGCTGTGGAGTAGCATGAAAATGAGAAGCTCCTTGGGGATGCAATCTTAGACAGACCCCTTACTTACATGGGTTTTCCTTTCAGGGACCCCACTTGGCTCTGACAGGGGGACAAGAAAGTGACTACTGACAAACTCTCCCGGACCCCCTTCTCCATTTAAAAAGAAAAAAAAAAAAAAGGGCTACCCTCCAGAGAAATGTACTTTGCCAAAGTTCAATTCTCAAGCCTTTTTCTAGCAAAATAAATTCCCTCCCACTCAAGCCCTCTTCAGCTTTCTTGTCTCTTCTTCTTTTTTATTTTAATTATACTTTAAGTTCTAGGGTACATGTGCACAACGTGCAGGTTTGTTACATATGTATGCATGTGCCATGTTGGTGTGCAGCACCCATTAACTCGTCATTTACATTAGGTATATCTCCTAATTCTATCCCTCCCTCCTCCCCCTACCACACGACAGGCCCCGGTGTGTGATGTTCCCCTTCCTGTGTCCTAGTGTTCCCATTGTTCAATTCTTGTCTCTTCTAAGGGGGGAAAATAACATAGTCAACAAGATTCTGAAATTCCCATGAATACACTGCAAACTCTGCAGCAAAAGAAGAAAGGAGAGAATGGGTGGAAAGTGGGGCGTTGCTGGGGAAAGGAGAAGGCCATGCCGCTGGAGAAAGAGCTGTGACCATCTCAAGCCAGAGACACAGACCTATCAAAAGGCTGAGATTCTATCATTTGACTATAGAATGTTCCCTCACCCTGCACCCTACCACCAACATCAACAGGGCTCCAGTATAATAGCAACACATTACATTTAGAAAAGCTACACTTCCTGATGGATCCAAAAGGCTAAATATCAAGCATTGAGAAAAACACAAGGGTACTAGAAGAATTGGAAGCTGTACCTATAGTTACAACAATCATTAAAGATAGCCCTCTCCTTAGCCAGATTAATACAAATTCTCACACCAAAGGCCTTTTTTTACCTCAGTTCCTTTCACTCATTACAACATTTGACTTTCTACAAAAAGTTACAAAGCATGCCAAAAGGCAAGAAAAAACACTTTTAAGACAGTGTCATCATCATAAGAAGACTCAAATGTGATACATATGTTGAAATTATCAGGTAGGAAATTTAAAATAACTATATGTTAAGAGTGATAATACAAAAATAAACCATTGCATTGCATAATGCAAGCAGAGAGATAAAATTTTAAGAATCAAAAATATATACTAATCAAAAATACAGTAACAGAAATGAATGTTTTTTGTATGTTCATCAGTAGGCTTAACACAACTGAGAAAAGAAGGGGAGAAGAATCATTGAACTGAAAAATAAGTAAATAGACACTTTCTAATCTTAAATGAGAGTTAAAAGGATGAAATATGAGAACAGAACATACAAGAACTGTAGAAAAACATGAAAAGGTATAACTATATGTTATTGGAATACCAGAAGACAAAGAAAAAGACAACAGGGCAGAATGAATATTTGAAGTAATAATGGCTAAGTTTATTCAAAATTAATCATCCCCAGTAAACCAAAGATCCAGGAAGCTCAAAGAACACCACTCAAGGTAAGTACCAAAATACCCAAAGCAAACAAAATACCGACATGCTTAGGCATATCATATTCATACTGTAGAATGAAAAACACAAAGAGGAAATGTTGATGGAAGACAGAATGGGAATAAAACCACTTTAACTATCGAAGAGCAAAGATAACTGTAATGGTCTCTTCATTATAAAGCACGCAATCAAAAATAAAATGGAGCAAAATATTTTTTAAAAATTTTTAAATTATTAATTTAGAATTCTATACCAAGAAAAACTATTGTGCAAAATGTAGGAGAAATAAATACTTAGGCAAACAAAAACTAAGAGAATTTGCTGTCAGCTGATGTGCCTTGCAGAGAAAATTTTTAAAAAGTTCTGCAGGCTGAAGGAAAATGACATAGGATAGAGACATGACTCTGCATAAAGAAACAGCTTTTAAGAGGACTTATGTGGAGGTAAATCATATATTTATATATACTTTTCTTATCATTGACTAATCTAAATAATAGCATTTTGAAGTAATAATAGTAAAGTATTGGGTGGTTATAGAATAAGTTATGTGAAATGAATGACAGCAGTGTCATAAATGATGGAAGAATGGAGAATACTCTGAGATGCTTACACTACATGACTACATGTGAAGTGATATAGTGTTATTTGAAAGTGGACTAAGATTAGCAAATTATATACATAATATAACACATATATTTATATATTATAAAACGCATATATATTATAAATTATAAAATAATTTTGTAAGGATGTATAAATGCCATGTTAATAGAACAGATGAAATGAAATTATATACAATGTTCAATTAAAACCACAAAAGACAGAAAATGAGTAGAAAACAAGGACAAAAGAACAAACATCATAGAAAA
This sequence comes from Pan troglodytes, assembly GCF_028858775.2. NCBI lineage: Eukaryota > Metazoa > Chordata > Mammalia > Primates > Hominidae > Pan > Pan troglodytes. Next base: position 24,818,949 of record NC_072408.2, on the reverse strand, counting down.
CAGTTAAGAACATGTCACATATAAGCTTAAATATATCAATAACTATTACTAATGTGAATGGTCTAAAAACAGCAAGGAAGAAAAGATATTGTGAGACTGGATAAAAGAAGACCCAACTATACACTGTGTGTAAAAACCTACTTTAGGCCGGGCACAGAGGCTCACGCCTGTAATCTCAGCATTATGGAAGGCAGAGGTGGGTGGATCACCTGAGGTCAGGAGTTCAAGACCAACCTGGCCAACATGGTGAAACCCCATCTCTACTAAAAATACAAAAATTAGACAGGTGTGGTGGCGGGTGCCTGTAATCTCAGCTACTTGGGAGGCTGAGACAGGAGAATTGCTGGAACTTGGGAGGTGGAGGTTGCAGTGAGCCGAGATCATGCCATTGCACTCCAGCCCGGGCTGACAACAGCGAGATTCCATCTCAAAAAATAGAACAAAACAAAAGAAAAAACCTGCTTTAAATGTAACCACACATAAGTTAAAAGAAAAAGAAAGGAGAAATATATACCATGTTAATTCTAATCAAAAGAAAGCAAGTTTGGCCACATTGATTTCAGACAAAGCTGACTTTAGAATAAGAAAGATTACTGGGGACAAAGAGGGTCATTACTTAATCATTAAGAGACTAATTTTCCAAGACATCACAACCTAAATGTGTATACACCTACTGGAGGGTTCTTCAGAGAAATAGAATAGAACCAATACAATAGATAGATGACAGATAGATAGATAGATAGATAGATAGATAAGATAGATGATAGATAGATAGATGATTGATAGATAGATAGATAGATAGATAGATAGATAGATAGATAGGCAGGCAGGCAGGCAGACAGATAGGCAGACAGGAGGGGATTTACTATGAGGATTTGTTCATAGGATTATGGAGGCTGAGAAGCCCCATGACATGCCATCTGTAAGCTGGACAAACAGAAAAACCAGCAGCGTGTGGCTTATCCAAGTCCAAAGATTCCAGAAGGAGGGAAGCTGATTGTAGTAACTCTCAGTTTGAGGCCAAAGGCCTGAGAACCTGGAGCTTCACTAGTGCAAGTCCTAGAGTCCAAAGGCAGGAAAACCTGGAGTTCTGATGTCCAAGGACAGGAAAAGAAGGGTATTTCAGGTCCAGAAAAAAAGAGTAAATTTGCCCTTCCTTTGCCTTTTCATTCTATGTGCTCAGTGGCTTCATAGTGTTCACTCACATTGCGTGAGGGCAGATCTTCATTGTTCAGTCTATTGATTCAAAAAAAATCTCTTCTACAAACACCCAGACATACTCAGAAATAATGTTTTATGACATGAGCTCTCAAGGTAACCCTTAATCCAGTCAAATTGACACCTAAAATTAATCATCACTGCACCGAAGCAAAAGAGGCAACACTGATAGAACTGAAAGAATAAATAATCAAATACATTATCATTGCTGGGGACTTAACACCTCTCTGTCAGTAACTGATAGATCAGACAGGTAGAAATCAGTAAGAATACAGATTACCTTAACAGCCTTATCAATCACCTTGACCTAATTAACATTTATAGAATATCACATTTAACGAGAGCCCAAAACACGATCTTCTCAGGTTCACATGGAACATTAATTAAGATAGATCCCATTCTGGGGCATAAAGCACACTTTTACAAATTTTTAAAAATATCATACAAAATATATTTTGAAAACACAACAGAATTAAACTATAATTCAATTAACTAAAAAAAGCAGAACAATCTCCAAATATTTAGAAATTAAGCAATATACTGCCAAATAATTCACAGGACAAAGAAACCTGAAAAGAAATTTTGATAAATATTTGTGAATTGAATTAAAATGAAAAGACCATTTCTCAAAACATTAGGGATACAGCAAAAGCAGACTTAAAGAGAATTTATAACACTATATTTATTTAAAAGCTGAAAGAATATGAAATAAATAAGCTTCTGGAAAAGATAAATTATAAAGCAAGGTCAATAAATAATGCAAGAGCAATATACTAAATTACTTTCCTATGTAACATCAATGAACAACTTGAATTTGAAATTTTAAAAAAACCCACCATTTATAGTAACAACCTTCCCCCACCCCAGTCCCACAAAATAAGTACATGGGGGTGTAAATCTGACAAAATGTGGATAGAAACAGTGTGTTGAAAGTACAAAACAATATAAGAAAATCCAAGAAGATCTAAATAATTGGAGAGATATTCCATTAAGATGTCAATTCCTTCCATCTGGATCTATGAACGTAATGCACTCCCAATAAAAACCCCAGTAAGATATTTTTAAGATATCAAAACACTAATTTAAAAATGTATATGGAAAGGCAAAGAACCTGGGGTAGCCAACACAATACTGAAGATGAATAACAGAGTTAGAGAACTCACATTACCTATTTTTAATATTTACCATAAAACTATGGTAAATAAGAGATTGTGTACTAGCAAAAGAATAAATACATAGATTAATGAAATAGAATTGAGAGCATAAACTCACACAAATATAATGAACTAACTTTTAGTAAAGTTACTAAGGCAATTACATGGAGAATAGCTAGTCTTTTCAAAAGATAGTGCTGGAAAAATTGGATGTCAATATGCAACAATAAGAAAAAAAACTCAGAACCTCGATAGAGACCTTACATCTTACACAAATTTAAAAACAACAGATCATAGACACATATATAAAATGCAAAATTATAAAATTTCTAGAAGAAAACATAGGAGAGCATTTAGGAGACAGTGGGTTTGCTGCTAAGTTTTTGATACAATATAAAAAGCATGTTTCATGAAAAAAACATTTGCAAATTGAATTTTAAAATTAAAATTTTTTGTTGTATTAAAGGTGTTGTGAAAAGAATTAAAAGACCAGCCACAGACTGAGAGAAAAATCTCTGTAAAACACAAATCTGATAAAGTACTTATTTCCAAAATATATAAAGTAGTTTCAAAATTCAACATTAAGAAAACAAAAGTACAGTTAAAAATGGCCAAAAGATCTAAACATCTGCCTCATCAAACAAGATATGCAGATGGCAAATAAGCATTAGACAAGATGATCAAAATCATTTGTCATTGGGAAAAGGTGTAAATTAAAATACAAAATTAGATGTTACGGCACATCTAATAGAATGGCTAAAATCTAAAACTGACAAAGCAAAATGCTGACAAGATGTGGAACAACTGGAACTTTCATTTCTGGTGGGAATTTTATTGCTGCTGGGAATGAAAAATGGTACAGCTATTTTGAAGACAATTTGGTAGCATCTTATAATATTAAACCATGTCTTATCTTATGATCCAGTACTCATGCTCCTAGGTATTTACTCAACTGAGTTGAAAACTTATGTGTGTTCCAGATCTACATATTAATGTTTATAGCACCATTATTCATAATGGATTCATAATGGACTCACACTGGAAGTGACCAAGATGTCTTTCAATAGGTGAATGGATAAATAAATGAATAGGTAAACTGTGGAATATACATACACTGGAATACTATTTAGCAATAATACAAAATGGACTATCAAGCAAAGCAAAAACAAGGATGAAATTTTGGCAAAGGCAAAAATATAGAGAAAGTAAACAGATTAATGGTTGCCAGAAATTTGGAGAGAGTTAAATAGGTGAAGCACAGAAAATTTTTATGTCACTGAAACTATTTGTATGTGACTGTAATGGTATAGACATAACACAATGTACTTGTCAAAACCTACACCTTCACAGAACAAAATGTGAGCCTTACTGTATGCAAATTTTAAAAACTCACTTAGAAGTTCAGGGATACCAGGATAGAATGCAGGCTGTGATAAAAGAATCTAATCTAACAAGTGCATGAAACACCATCGGTGAAAAGAGTTGGGTGAAAGTAATCTTGGAAATGAGTGGAGTCTAAAACTAAAGGCAAAAGAAACTGGACATAAGCACTTTACTCTAGCTGATAAAGTTGCTTCCCACAGGAGTATAGGATAACAATTCTAAAACATACATCAACACATATAACACAATGTAATAAATGGTAAATAATGGAACCCAGCTTATCACTGTTATAGTGGTAGGTTACTGACAAGAACCTGTTGACTAGAGTTGGAGACATCAATATAAAGTCATATTTATCTTAATGAGTGTATGTAAATAAGCAGAACACATTTACTGATATTTATGAAAATGTAAACATGGGTTAATATACACACATATATTACACTCTTCTGTCAGTGGAGAAGCATAGTAGCAACGACACCATGGCAGCAATGAGTACATCTAGTTCCCAGGTTTGAGATTCTAATACCATTCTCCAATAAAAATAAGAAGGGCTTTTTTTTTTTTTTTGGATGAAGTCCTGCTCTTGTCCCCCAGGCTGGAGTGCAATGGTGCCATCTCGGCTCACTGCAACCTCCACCTCCCAGGTTCAAGCAATTCTCCTGCCTCAGCCTCCCGTGTAGCTGGGATTACAGGTATGAGCCATGGCGCCTGGCCAAAAAGGGCTCTTTAGAGAAGTGGCAAGGTTCTAGGATAGGAGCAAGTAATATACAAGATGAGCCTAGAATGTCTTATAGTGCCAGAAAGCAAGGAAGTATGTGCTATAAAAAGACAACAAACAAACACCAATGGGAATATGTCAAAAGGACACAAGACTCAACTTAAAGAATCCCCAATAGCCAAAGATGGAACCATATGAGCAACAAATGCAATGCCACTGAATTACCACACAAAATATAAAATATCTATAAATCCATACTGATATAAATAAATAAATGGATAAATAAATGGAGAACAGACAACCCATCAAGATGAATTGCAAAAACTTTATGTTGATAATCCACTCTCACAGAGAATGAGCATAAATTCCCCGTCTTTAAGTATAGGCTGCACATTATTACTACTGAAGAATACATTAAAAACAAGGAGAGGGAGTGTAATATGTCACAGTGGAGCAAACAGAAAAATTTGACCTTATAAAGATGATTAAGGGTAACACCAACAATGGTAGATTGTGTTGCTATAATGTACCCCTGATGTGATGTGAGGTGATATGATGAGAATGATATATTACCGCTGTGGTTTTTCTCTTAAAATCTATAAATCCAGTCTAGTCATGAGAAAAGAATCATATAAATACCAATTGAGGGACATTCTACAAGGTACCTGACCGATAATCCTCAAAACCATCAAAGTCATTAAAACAAGTTAAATCTGAGAAACTCACAGCAGAAGGTGCTTAAGGGGAAGTGAACAATTAAATGTAATGTATCCTGGATAATATTCTGGAGGAGAAAAGGGAACAATCTGTAAAAATTAAAGACATCTTAATAAATTATAAACTTTATTTTATAGCAATGTTTCAATATTGGTTTATTAATTGGGACAAATATTCCATAGAAAGGTAAAATGTCAGTAATGTAGGGGGCTGAGTGTGGAGTATATGAAAACTGTCTGCTGTATTTTCACGATGTTTCTGTAAATCTAAAACCATTCTAGCATAAAATTATAATTTAAATAAAAGTTTAAAAAAAAACCATGGTAGCTAGACATGCAGGAAGGGAATTTAAAGAGATTAGAAAATGGCCATATCATGGAGTATCATGAAGGCCATGTTATCACAGAGATATTGTGTTCTCTGTTGATCAGAAGCCTTGGTGATATTACGATTTTATTTCCATTTTAAAAAGACAACACAGGATCTTATGTGGCATACAGATTACTGGATGAAGAAACTGCAAGTCGGCAAACAAGGAACTATTTGAAAGCTAATAAAAGAGCTCAGAAGAGAAACACTGGTGGTCTTGATAAGTAGAACTGGTGGGAGATGAAAGACCTATGGAATATGAGACAGGGCTCAGGGGACAAGCCAATGATTTTTGTTCAGTGCACACTGGTGTAATAATGGTAGCATTTTCTGCTATGGAGACATTGAAGAAAAATCCTGTTTGAATGTGGGGGTTGCCAATTAAATATCACAACAATTCTGTTAGTTACACATCATAGCACCCATTTTTCTTACATACAGAGGAAAGGTGGCTGAGAGACATTGTGAAATTCACCAAAATGTTTACATCTAAAAGCACTACAGCTGAGACATCATCTCATATGAGTCCAAAACATGTGATCTTTCCATATTTCACATTGTTTACTCTCTGGCATGGAGAGAATAAATTTCTTTCTCTGTAGCTACAATTTTCAAGGTAAAGTCCCTGTGGCTATTGGCCTACTAGCCTTTCAAAAACACATGTGAAAACTTTCCAAATGAGAGGAATTCAGTAATATGATCACAAAATCTACTTTCACCTTTTGGTTTCCTTGGGAATTCAAGGCAAAGGGGCTTAACTTTACTTCTAGCAAAGGAGGGAGACACTTTCACCATCTTCTGAAAATAAAATAAATATAGGGGTTGGTTTATGTCATTTGATTCACCGTCTAGGGCTGCATTAGCACTTCTGTGAGCCCTACCCACTTTTGACTTTGTATGCCCCTTCTTCTATTAAAAGCATGTTCGAAATTATATTTTACCATACAGTTGCAATAATAATATATTAATGTTACATCATAACATTTTCTTTGATGATCTACAGTACCTACAATGCCTAATAGGTAAATCAACCGTGTTTGTATCTCTTTAAAGAATGATCCTACAGTGTTAAGATGATGAACAATAGAAGATACAGCTTACCCCAAACCACAGGTTCTAGAGTTTTTCAAATGAGAATTATTTCAATTCATGATGATGGTCTATAGAATCAATAACTCATTACAGATTACTAAAGCATATCCCCTGGCCCCCAAACTTTTACTAATGTAGTTTTTTTTTTTTTTTTTTTTTTTTTCAATGAGGGATGCGATTCTTTTGAACACCAGTAACGGTGTTTTAGATTAAGCCAGCACGTTTTCTTTCCTTAGATGGTTTGTGACATTTATATTCATTTGGAAACCCTGATTTTACTCAACTTATTATTATTGCTGTTGTTCATATTTTATTATATTTTTCTCTTTAGTTATCTCATTGTTAAAAGGAACAGGACTTTTAAAAATTATGTGTGTGTATGTGTGCATTTCTTTCTTGCCCAAGTATTACGTCACTGCTTTCTCAAGTTTTACCTTACACAGTGCATCTGGGTCACATTTTCTGCTCTTTTAGGCTTGCCATAAACAAGTAAGTTTAAATATCTCAAGCATTTGGTCTTTGCCCTAAATATGCTAAAGCAAGGGAAATATTTTTTATTAATAATTTTACCTTTCTAAGCAAATCATCACATAAGAAGGGCAGCACATTAATTAATTAATACATGTACCCAGAGGAAAATTAAACAGCTGAAATAATAAATGTGGACATGTCTCTGAATATTTGAATAGAATTTTATTATTTAAGTTACTAGCAAATTTAATCTGTAGGCTCAGGCAAGATAATGCTTGGAAGTGTTTTATTCTTAGAACTGAGAATTCTAGATACCTAAGAGTTTATAATTTTGCTCTTTAAAATGCATTTTAATTACTTAGAATAGAATAATTTTAAAGATGATCAATTACTACATTTTTAATGGAATTGATATATTGCATTGATGACACAAAGACATTATTTTAAACACGTTATTGTTATATGTTGATATCCATATGTATTTTTAGGATCCCAAAAGGCACTTGGATTCTTTTATCCAACTTAAAAAGTTTCTAGACACTTGTACATTTTGAGGTGTTACAATACTTCCATTAGTAGTATAAGATCCATCAGGGGAAGGCAGTTTGTGGCAGAAAATGTGCTTAGTTTTGTACATGTTGCATTTGGTTATTGTAAGGATTATAAAATTAAAAAGCATTAAATGAAACAAAGTAACATATAAGTTATCCTAGTCTGCTGACATGTCATGCTGATTTTTCAAAAATGTTATTTGCAAATAAGAGTGCATCAGACTACCTGAGTAAAATTTATTTAAAAAAAAATCCTTTCTTGTTAGGAAAAATTTGACAGAGTTTATCAAAGTCCCCAATAGCAACAATGTTGCTAATAATATGGACTGTTAATTGCTTCAATAAATAAGCATGTAAAGTGTATATTTAAAATTTCAAGTAAAAGTGACCTACATGAATAGAAGAAAAATTTGCAAATGCATAAGCTGTTAATTAAATGACATGAAAAGGGCAAAATTGAGCAAGGCAAGTGGATATGTTTGAAAGACAGGGTTTTTTTTCCCCATTTCTTCTTAAATTCTCTCTAATAAGGTTATCACTTTTATTTCTCAATTTATTGAAGCTACTTGCATCAAAGTCACTGATTCTTCTTCCACATTCATAAATCCAATTGTGAATTCTCAGTCCATATCTTAACTTATTCTACAAACAGCATTTGAACTAGGAGATCAGAGTTTCCACCCCCTGCTTTAGCACCAAACTCTTCAATTATAATTTTTCAGAGCATTTCCTTAGGTTAATTTTCTTTCTTAACTTCACCCAGTCTGAAATATTTAAATGCCACCCATGTGGTGTAACTTGAACACCTCCATTGAATTGAAGACCCCTATGTCTACCTGACTACTTGATATTTCCATTGAATGTGTCATAGAATTCCCAAACTTTGCATGTTGAAATTTGATGTATATTCACAAACTTGCTCCATCTATAGTGTTTCTTGTCTCAATGCAAAGACTGGTTCCAGTTATTAAGGCCAAAATGCCTTGAAGAAATAGTAACTCTTCTTCCTCATATATCACATGAAACTAGTCAAAAACTACTATTGAATCCACCTTTAAAATATATCCAGAATATGACTACTTACCACCCTGGTCATAGCCACCATCCTTTTTCCCAAGTATTATTGCAATAACTTTATCTGTCTTCCTGCTTTCATCCTTGCTCCTTCTAAAATCTGTTCACTGCAGAACAGTGACACAAAGTCATTCAAACTTAGTGAAACCAGTTCATTTTGTGTGTGTGTGAGTGGCAGTAGCATAAGTGTTGAAAAATGTTTCCGTTATTGATTTTGGTCTATAATGTTAAGGTAGAGCCAACAGGATCTGCTGGAGTATCTGGTGAATGTTGTCATGTGTAAGAGGTGTCAACAAAAAGAATGAGTGGCTTGAGCAAATAGAATAGAGTTGTCTCTAACTGAGAAGGAAAGATGAGGAGAAGAAAATTTGAGGAGGAAGAAGATGGGCAGGAGAAGTTCAGTTTTGGACACTTTAACCTTTAGAAGCATAATAAGCATCCAAGTGGAGACGTCAATGAACCTCTGGATAAAAATCTGAAGATTGGGAAAATAGATACAGTTGAATTTATAAATTTGGGCACTGATAGAGGAAAGGTTGCTTTTAAAGCTATGAGCCTTGAAACCAGGTCATTCTTTTGCTTAACACCTTCCAGTTGCTCTGCATCTCCTTCAAGGCCCCACACAATCTGGCCTCTCACTACCTCTCTAACTGCATCCCCTATTTCTCTATGGCTTTGCTCCTTCCACTCTCTCCACTGTTTTTATTTCTCAAGCACATCAGGCCGACTTCCCACCGAGGGCCTTTGTAATGGCTGTTCTTTCTCTTGCAGATGCTCTTTTCCCATCTCTTTCAAATTTTTATTCAAAAATTCAAAAAAAGATGTTTGCTCCCTAACTGTTCTATTTTACATTGCAACCTTTTCCCAGACTCCTACTATCTTTTATTCCTATTACTTTCACATATAGTTTGGCTATTGTTTAATTTATTGTCTGTACTCCCCCTTATTATTAAATAGGCATGAGAAATCTTATTATTTTTTGTTTCTTTGTTTTACTGTTTAATTTCTTTTTATAACAGTAGGTAAAATCTCTCAATAGATATGTGTTGGACTTGTTGAATGACTATAGATCCATATGGTGAATGACAATTTTAAACAATCATGATGAAATTAGTCTGTGTGGGTTCGATGAGAGTATGAAGCATTGTTTATAGAGGTGAATTTTCTGATGAGAATTCAAGCTAAAATTATAGTTATTATGAAAGAATTAGGTCAAATTCATAAATAAGAAGAACAAAGTAGTTTTCAACATTAATAACTCTTAATTAGCTACTTGAAAATAAAATAAAATCATAGTTTTTCTGTCATCTCCTCTAGATATACTGATCTACAGGTATCTGCGTTTTTTTTTTTTTTTTTTGAGATGGAGTCTCACTCTGTCACCGAGGCTGAAGTGCAGTGACATGATCTCGGCTGACTGCAACCTCCACCTCATGTGTTCAAGCAATTCAAGCAATTCTCCCGTCTCAGCCTCCGAAGTAGCTGGGACTACAGGTGCCTGCCACCACGCTCGGCTAATTTTTGTATTTTTAGTAGAGACGGGGTTTCACCGTATTGGTCAAGCTGGTGTCCAACTCCTGACCTCAGATAATCCTCCCGCCTCAGCCTCCCAAAGATAGTTTTGATGCAACTTGTCCAAGGACCACGCTTTGAGTAAATGCCTTAGAGAAAGAGAATGGAAAGTTGAAAGAAAACTTCTAGGATTTGAGGGAATTGAGTTCCCATTCTCACTAAGAGACATCTTAAAAGTATGTGATTAAATAGCAGAATTAAAAATTTGATTTAGTATTAGAGAGTCTTTTTCTTCTTGGTCAGGACTGATAAACTGAGGAAGATAGACCATTTTATTCCAGGAAGAATTTAAAAATAGATTCTCATCTTTCTGCAGTGATTTTTATGATAGTCTATTTTAAGATATCAGATTAGCAAAAATGAACTTGCATTGTTCTTTTCAAGTGCTGTGATTATGACTTTAAATCTTTTTAACAGCTATGAAGGGATAGAGTGTATGTTTCACAGTAAGTTTTAAGTTGAGATAACTGATAATAGGGCCAGCTTTTCTTTGAGCATCAAAGTGAATGAAATACAATTTTAAGTTAATTCTTTTGAACTTTCTTTCCTTTCTTCCTTCCTTCCTTCCTTCCCTCCTTCCTCCCTCCCTCCTTCTCTTTTCATTTCTTTGCTTTTTCCTTCCTTCCTTCCTTCTTCCCCTTCCGCTTCCACTTCCCCTTCCTCTCTCTCTCTCTCTCTCTTTCTTTCTTTCTTTCTTTCCGATAGGGTCTCACTCTGTAGCCGAGACTAGAGTGCAGTGGCATGAGGCATGATCATGGCTCACTGCAGACTCGACCTCCCCAGGCTCAAGTGATCCTCCACTTTTGCCTCCTGAGTAGCTGGAACTACAGGCATATGCCACCATGCCTGGCTAATTTTTGTATTTTCTATAGAGACAGGGTTTTGTCTTGTTGCCCAGGCTGGTCTCCAATACTTGGACTCAAGCAATTCACCCACTTTAGCTTCCCAAAGTTCTGGGACTGCAGGCATAAGCCACTGAGCCCAGCCTCTGCCTGTATTTTTAATGATTTTATCTCTCTCTCTCTCTCTCTCTTTCTGGGTCTCTTTCTCATCAAGGTGTACATTTTTAGACCTTATCAAGGTCACATATAAATATAAAAATATTTTTTCATTTGTAAAATTAGTAATTTGTGCAAGATTTTCAATGGGAAAGACACTCTAGAAAGGTATAATTTTTACTATTTTAATTTAATAATATGATTGCTATGGTTTAAATGTGTCTCCCAAAATTCGTCTTTTGGAAACTTAATCCCCAGTGCAAGTGTTGGGAGGTGTAGCATCATAGGAAGTGATTAGGTCATAAGGTCTCTGCCTTCATAAAGAGATTGATGTCATATCTCAAGAGTAGATTCTGATAAGCCAGTTTGGCCTCCTCTGGTTCTCTTACTGTCCCAAACTCTCTTGCACTTCGCCTTCTGCTGCAAGATAACGCAGCAAGAAGGCTCTCACCAGATGTGGGTCCCTTAACCTTGAACTTCTCAACATCCAGAACTGTAAAAAATACGTTTCTTTTCTTTGTAAATTATCCAGTCCATGGCACTCTATTATAGCAACACAAAGAAGACTAAGACACTGACATTTTACATTTCTCAGTATTGATGAAATAGGATGTCTATCACAGTAGTAACAGAGGGCAAAAAAAAGGAGGGATTGAGAAAAACAGTAAATTTTTGTTGCTGATGTTATTTTTCTCTTGACATTTTCAAATATATCTGCACTGTGGTGTTGGATACTCAAATAAGATCTTAGCTTACTTCAAAATATTGCTGAGCTAAATGTTTCCTTTGTTTTCCTGAGTTTTGAAATAACCAAAATGTAAACAGAAAAACTAGTCCAGGACAAGGTTCTAAAGTAGTCATTTTCTTATTAAAGATCCCCATCAAGTGTATATATACAGTTTTATTTAGCATTTCCAATCCCACATAAATACAAATATACACACCTTCTATCTCTAATTATACTCCAAGCTGTTTCAAATCTGTTCCTGTGTAATTGGGGCAGGGTTTGTCTGTGTGACATTAAATAGTTTTTTTTTTTTTTTAAGAAAAAAAAAAAAAAGAACAGCTGCAGAATTTGAAGTGATGAAACCATTTTAATTTTAAACTTCCAGCCCTATCTAAGACTTCAATTTAAGAATGGGAAACTGAAAGAAATATATACACTATTTTGTTGAAATAAATCTTTCTTTTCTACTTCCAGAAACATCATGAGATTACACAGCCTGATTTATGAAAGAATTTGGAGCAAGCTTCAGACTTTAAACATTCAAAACTGAGGTTTGTTTATTTCATTTTCTACTTACTGAAAGAAGAGTTTTTAGCCTGAACTAAAGGCCTGTGCTGTATGTACTTGAGGTACTGGAGTGCTATATGTACTAACTAAATTGTGACCCTATTTTACCACTGGTGACCCGAGTGAGGATTCAAACTTTCTTCATGTTTTTATTTTTAACATAAATATAAAAATGCTGAGCTGTAGAAAATATTGAATACACATGGATTTAACCTCAAGAAGCTCCGTAAAATTCTTAGATGACATTATAAAAACAAGAAGCAGTTAAACCTAAAGCATCCTCCTTAACATAATTTGAGAAAAATAAAATGTTCATATCTTATATAAGATACCCGTAACTCCTTGTTAAAACACTAAAATGAGTAAGAAATATGCACTGACCAATTTAAAACTTTATTTTTTTTCTATTGATGATCATCAGATAACTTGGTTAAATTTGTTAAATAAAACAGATACACTAGTTAGTAATTATTGATGGGTATGCTACTTTTGGCATGACTAAAAGTTTGCTATTAAAGAGAAGGTTCCTAACAGGAAGGGCAAAACACACTAAGACATAATCAACTCAAATTAGAAAACTCTCTTCCACTGGAAAAAAAAAAAAAACATAGACTTTTGGTCACCCTAACTATATGTTACAACGTTTATAGTTTAGTGCTTTTAATATGAAAAATGACTAATATTTGTATGAAACTTTTCAACAGTTATTTCAAATGTTATTCCTCAAAAAATATCAATTTGTAACAGTATTATCTTTATTTAAAAAACTCACATTCAAAGAGACTAAACTTTTTATATCTAGTAAGTCACATATCTGATAGTTGATGGAGAGAAATCTGAATGCCACTTCTTTGACAATAAATCCTGTGACCTGTCTGGTGCCCAATTAATTTGGATGCCTCTAAAGCCTTTATTTCAGACCTATTTATTATTAATTTACCCCCTAAAAACTCAAACTATTTTAATTTGCATCTAAAACCTATGACAAATTTCAAGACACTGAATATACCCAACTCTGGGAGATGTAGAGATGAGTCTGCTAAGGTCCTTCTTGAGAAAATAATTTGCTCCCCATCTTGAAAATCTGCGCAGTTCTGTATCTGACAAGCACATGGCCATATACATGTGTGGCCATATGTCCCCATGTAGGGAATGTTGATAATGGGTGAATGAATGTATAGCAGTTGGACGTTTTCCTCCTTCCATTTTGAATTCCTCTCTTCCCTTCACAGTAGTTACTCCCTAATATACATCTAGCATCCCAAACTGTGTCTCAGAATCTGCTTCCATAACATCAGGACCAACTACATCATCTGTGGGGCCAGTGCAAGGAGGAATCCCAGGGACCCCTTTTAATAAAGCATCTGACTGCATGTTTTTATGTTTAATTACTCACAGCTTTCAAGCCCCATAGTGGGACAAGCCCATAAGAAAGCTGTCACTCCCTTCTTTGTCACCAGATGAGAATGATCAAACCAGGCTAATCCAGCTCCTATGCAGAGGCTCTCCTCCCAACATGTCTGAATCACAACAGAAACCAAAGCCATATTCCCCTCATTCACTCAAGCCATTTTGAACCTGCTTGGGAGTCTACCCTGCTGTCCCCAGAAACCCCCATAATGAGAGTAATACCTTCTCATACTCTGTCTGTGTGTGTGTCAACATCTAAACCTATCCTGCCTTTTGCAGGACGCTACCAAAACACCCTTGTTCCAAAATATTAAAAGTCTCAAGACTGCAGCAGCAGAGGATTGAACCAAATGCAAGGCCATTCTTAGCGTGGGATCCTGTGTACCTATACAGGTCACAAACATGGAGCCAGCCCTAGATAAACCCAACCTCCAGCAACAGCTATCCCTTGTCTTTTCGTTAATTTTGTGATCTCAGTTGGGGAAGCATAATTCATAGTATTCATTTTTGGGGAGTCTGTTGGAGCACTCTTATGCGTACAGTTGCTTTCCCACTTTTCTCTTTTCTTGGTGTTTAATGCTGCGCTTCCACACTCGATTTTATGAGTTCTTGTAATTTCCCCAGTCTTATTACTAGCCCCTGTCTAAGAAAGCCCTCCAAGTGGAAGAGATGATTGACTTATCATTCATGTATTCCATTCCCCCAAGTATAAAGGGATATCTATCATAGTTATTTACGGCACTTATGTGTGTGCACTGTCCTACCCTCACCACCCTCCTTACACAGTCTAAATTCTACATTCTTACATACCATTTTGTGCAAACATTGCCAATAATTGTGCCCTTCTTTCACTTTATTATCCTCTCCTTGCAAAACTCTCATCAAGTTTAGTTGTATTCTCTGGTACTCTGAACCTGGACATGGCTCACTGTCTCAGTTTAAAGTCATAAACATTAGTTTCAAGTGACTGTTGACTTTCCCTCTCTACCGGATTATCTTCTAAACATATTTTGTACATATATACTGTAATTTCTTCCACATTGAAAAGAAAACTTTCTACATCTATATTTTCCTCTAGCTGTTACTCCATTGTTTTTCCTTACCTTTAACAGAAAAACTCCCCTCCTCCCATTTTTTCTTTCAATCACCTTCTTTCAGGCATTTGACTCCACAATATGCTGCAAATGCATTTATTGAGTTCACAAATGAGACCCACGTTGCTAAAAACCAAATTCTAGTTTCATTATTGACACTTTTCTTTCTCTCATAACATATATCTGATCAGCTATCAAATTATTTTACTTTAATTTCAAAACATATCAAATTTGGCTTTCAATATCCAAAATGATCCCCTGATTCAATCCACTCTCATCTTTTGATGGGATGATCTTTAAAGCTCCTTAACTAGTCTCTCTGCTTCATCTCTTTAACCCCATTAGCAGATTTTAAGTCCAGACGTCAGAGTTATAATTTTTAAACCTAAGTAGACTTATGTCCCTTCTTTTTTGAAATATTCATATGGCCTTCATCTCACAAATTAAAAAAGGTGAAAGTTTCTGCAAGAGCCTAAAGGTAACATGTAACCTGGAGCCCAATACTTTTTTGAACAAATATGCAAATACTCTAACTTTCTTTCCTTCTTTCCAACCACTCACTTTCACATTGCTCCTCAAACAAGCCAAGCATGCTCTTGCCTCAGAGTCTTTGTACTTGCCTGCTCTTCCTGGGATACCTGATACCCTTGAGTAATGCTTGCCAATCTTTGGTCAAATGTCACTTTCTCAAAGAGTCCTTCTAAGATCACTCAAATTAAGATAGTAACCCTTTTTCTGATTCCTAATCATCAATTCCCATATTACTCCTGAGTTTTCCTCTTG
Source organism: Pan troglodytes (assembly GCF_028858775.2). Taxonomy (NCBI): domain Eukaryota; kingdom Metazoa; phylum Chordata; class Mammalia; order Primates; family Hominidae; genus Pan; species Pan troglodytes. The sequence goes on along the minus strand of NC_072408.2, from coordinate 24,803,048 downwards.
CTTGTAGTATTTTAAAGTTTCTATCATTAGTATCTATAGTTACTTATATATAGTATCTATATATACTATAGAGAGAGACATTGGAATAGAGGTAAACTTATTTATTCTGTCTATTGTATGTCTCTCCTGTCAGTGGAATAAAAGTTTCATGATAGCAAGAATCTTTACATGTCCGGAGCACAGCAAATACTCAATAAATAATTATGAATTAATTAATCAAGGTATAACTATTGATAGGGCTCTTATAAAATATTCTTAAAGCTTTTTACAAGTTCTAACAATCTAAGACACAATTGACATTATATTAGTGACTTGTTAACGATTCCTTGCAAGGACAAATGCAAAGATTGAAGTATATATGAATGACTGAAGAGGTAGAAAATGCAAATAATGTTTGAAATATGAAAAAATACATGTTAATAAAATAATTCGAAGTGTAGACATTTTATAAGCAGATGATATGTAATACTTTCAAGACCAATATAAAGCTAAGTGGAAAACAACAACATAGTCTGAATTTGGTGAAAAATACGGGCCAAAATACTGATGGGTTACAATTGGTCCATCATGGCTTTGGCTTGTCATGATCCTAGGATATTAGCTGAGAAGGCAGCTTGTGATTTCTTCAGGAAGCTACTCTAACTTACGAGATGTATGTGTATGCCTGTGTATGTATGTGTGTTTAAACAAGGAGTGAGCAATTTATTGCAAAGTGAAATGGATAATTTTGCACTTTTGTTATTAGGTTAAGAGGCCAAATCTAGTCTACTTTTTAGAAACACCTCCTCTCGTTTCATGTTGTTTAAGCTTTCTTCTTAATGTTTTGGCAGGGATACGGAAAGGCTGTAGTCAAATTTGTCATAGTTTGATATTAAAATATGGGTGCATTAACCTTACAATGACCTTTTCCCTGAACTTATTCCTAGAAAAAAAGATGCTGCATCTTTTGTAAGTAACTTCAAGGCAAGATATCATACAGCATTCAAATATAAGCTTTTATCCAGTTAATCATCAAGCATTACCTACTTTCATCAATGTTCAGGAGCTTAATTCCAGGATTACTTATTCCAAAAAAAGCTAAATACAAAAATCAGAAGCACAGACCCAAACAATAGAACTTTTATACCATGATAATTAGAAAAGGAACCTATTACCCAGGATTATAATTAGTGACTAACATATTAAATGACCTTTAACATTTACCTTAAGCCCTGGATTTCTGGAAAACCAGCAAGGTTATGAATGCCATATTAGTGATCTTTAATCTTTATTACTGCTGTGGACAGAATTTTAATGATTTTTAAATAGGCAGTGGTCACTAACATATCCCTATTAAAATAAAAAAAACTCATAAAAAATTAAATGGATTAAGACTTCAAATGTACCATCATCAAAAGTATTATCTAATTATGGAGTTCAGTGAACAGGCCAAGTGAAATGGTTGGTAATATTAGTTACTTGCCACATGGGAATGCCCAGGATTTATGCACAAATAGATTCTGCTTCTGTTGCAACATAGTAATTAAGAATTTGTCAGGGAAATTTGACCCTCTAGGGTAGAAATTACTTTGTAAAATAAGAATGGCAGAGCACTAGTCTCCTTGCTGCACATAATTTAACTTGATTATTTATACATCAAAGAGAGTCTGCAGTGACTGCAGTATAATATTTAAGTAGAGGGATATTAAAGAAAGAAGCATCTAGTGAAATCTTTTTCCCAAATCTCCGTGAGAAAATAGAAGAAATTTTCATAAAGCATTTCATTTTGCATATAAATTGGAGCCTAGATTGTGCCTGTGAATTTACTGCTGTCAAATTTAATTTTTCTTTAATTCTTCAGACCCAGATGTGAAAGGCTCTGTGTGCAGGCTGCAATTTTCAATGCTTACAGGTAGCTCCCGGATCGATAATGTGTCTTTATGAGAAATTACCATTAATGTTATTGAGTACGCATTTTGTTTTATAGGATAATAAGGTAATATGAAATGCCAATTCATTCATTAGAAGAGAGCTAAGTGCTTAAATGAAATGGGTGACAGGTCTGAAAAAGAGATGTAGTAATGGGCAGGAAGGCAAGAATGGATTTTTAATGACCTTATATGTAAAAGTTAACCATGTTTTTGCATTTTCTCTTTATACATGATGTAATCTATAATATAAAGAAGTTTATTTAAATTGGAGAATGTGTCTTGGCTAAAAACCCTCTGCAAAAGTGAATAAATAGATATCAACTAGGTTTCAGAACATTTTTCTAATGAGTTAGTTTTACTGAGAACACAGCACCTAAATCAATTAAAAACAAACATTGCCATATGAAATCAATGCTATAAAAATCATCAGTTAATATTAGAATGTCACAAACAAGACCAAATTTGATATATATTTAAGATCTCTGTTTTTGAAGTATGGTGATCACAAGAAAAACTAATTCTGAACTTAATGCAAGGGCACAATGCAAGAACAGAACATTTGGGAAACTATGTTCAAAGTCATTGGAGATTAGACTAAAAAGTGACTTTAAAAAATCAGTTAAACTGAATGTGAATGTTAGCATTGCTATTAATAACTTCTTATTTTGCCACTTAGGAAAACAAGTTTCACACCTTCTTCAGTAAAATAGTTCTGATTCAGCCCTGTGCTGTTAAGCTGAGGGGCATTCTAATTATCTAGAAAGTTGGATGGACTCATTAATTTGATGCCTGTGATTTTATAAAGCACCAGTAGGCACTCTACAAGAAAAGCTTTGAGTAACTCAGTTAAACAAGGCTTTTGGAAAAAATATAAATAAACATATCTATGCTATTACATAATTTGAACTCAAATTACTTGCTTCTGACATCTTACTTAACTATATGTAATTCTGAAACCAATTTAAACTCATTGGTGGGCTGAACACAGTTTTATGAACAAAATGTTATTAGGCCAAATATCTTCAAAATGAAAAGGACACTAACATCTTTGAAGATGTTCCCAAATCAAACACTTAGGTCCAAAACAACCAATCAGGAATATTCAGTTATAAACAAAACAAAGTAAACAGAACAAATGATTATCAAAATTATGTTGATTCTCTTATAAATTAAAACAGTATAAACTTGAATAAAGCAAAAATGCATCCCTATTTCATTACTTGAGAAGCCAAATTGTGCAGGATGATATGGACTAATAAAAGTACAGAAGCTCTGAAGTCAGAAAACCTGTGGTCAAATCCCAGCTCTCATACCCACTAGTGTTTTAAATATAAATTATGTAACCTCTCCAAATCACTTGCTTTGTCATAAAATGGACACAAAAATACCTAACTCATCACAGCCGACAGCCATACGTTGAAGTTGAACTGAAATCTATCTATATCTGAACCTTAAGTGCTGATGTCGCACGCTTTAAGCACTGATGTCTCAGGTTTTAAGCACAACCTCTTGTCTTGATCACTTTCACTACTCTGGCCATAAACAGCTTTACAGAAACAACCAGTTCTGGATTCCACCCCACCTCCTTCTTTCAGCTGAGCTAGACATTTCCAGGCTTGATGTCTTCGCTCCTCAGCCTGGGTCCTGTTGTTGCTGATTATCTGAACTATTTTGTCAATAACCTCAATGCCTTACATCCTTACCTTTACAGACATCTGACAGATAAAATGTCAATCTTGAGTTAATTCCATTATCCACTTTCTCTACTCTAATGCAGAGGCTTGACACTGCTAGAGAAATGCCATCATTTAAACATTCATATGTCCACGAATTTGTACATTCGATCCTAGTCAATTTCTCAGGTCTTTGGCCTTCTCGATCAGTTGTTCCTTCCACTTCTTTCAGCAATTGTTCTACCTTTATTCTCAAGGCTTCTCCACTCTCTCATCCTTACTCTTAATAAACAAACTTCTATATTATTAGGGAATCTGATTTCATAAAACATGAATTACTAGCTCTTCTGTCCCCCTCAACTTCTGATTTTCTATACCCACCCTTACCTTCTGAGAGGATTATATACTTCTTTATGACCAACCATCAAGCAGACATCTGTTCTTTATTTTCTAAATGTCCTTCAGAGCTTTGTTTCATCCGTTGCAATTTTTTCTTCCCTTACCATGGTTTTTCCTTTATCTTGGCTTTACCCTTGCTTTCAAACACAGATAATCTTTCTAAGCAATCCCTTATCCCAGGAAAGAATAGAATTAGAAATACATTTACTTGAAAGTTAAACTGTTTTATTTGTGTTGATTCCTCTCTTCCCTTTACCTGCACTTTTCTTGAAATAAGATACTTTTTCCTTACTTCCCATTCATTTTTTAATAGCCTGTAACTTTTTTCACTGTCTCTATCATTTCCCTGAAACTATTTTATCAGAGTAGCCAATGATTTCCTAATTACCCACTGGAATTTAAAAGAAAAAATATTAACCTACTATAACAGTGACAGTATCAGTCTGTTTTTGTTTTTTGTTTTTGTAATCAAGAAACAAGATTTTTTGACTTTTTTTTTCCCTCAATCTCCAGTCAGTTCTGCCCTTCTGCCCACTCCTTAAATGTTCCTCAACATTGATCTCTGGTTATTCTCACTCCACACACACTCCATGGAGATCCCTTTTCCAATTTTCTAGTTTCAGCTGCAAACTAATGTTTATGACTCCCCTTTGTGTATTTCTAGTGCCAATATCTGCAATGAAGTTCAGATATCTATATCCAACTGCCTGCTAAATATTTTCAAAACTGTCTCAAAATTGTCATAAGTTTGCTTTTCCCCATTAATTGTTCCTGCCCGTGTAATACTTGCCTCTCATAAAACCATTGTCCAGATATAAATATGGGCTGTAAATATCACATTTTCTTTTCCTTACTCCAACTTCCAGGTAATCGCCTACTAAATTTATCACTAAGTTGTTTATACATATATAACCTTTCCTCAAACCATGCTGTCATTCTCCTAGTTTAGATCCTCCTCATTCCCAATTTAACTAATGGGTGCTAGTTGTAGTCTTTGCCTGTGGTATTTCTTCCTCCAATTTTACAAAGTTACCATTAATATCCCATATAAAATAAGATCTGGATGGGTGTGGTGGCTCGTACCTGTAATCCCAGCATTTTGGAAGGCTGAGGCTGGAGGATTGCTTGAGTCCAGGAGTTTGAGACCAGCCTGAGCAACATGGTAAAACCCCATCTCAAAAAATACAAAAATTGGTCCAAGCGTGGTGGCTCACACCTGTAATCCCAGCACTTTGGGATGCCGAGGCAGGCAGATCACCTGAGGTCGGGAGTTGGAGACCAGCCTGACCAACATGGAGAAACCCCACCTCTAATGTAAATAACGAGTTAATGGGTGCAGTACACCAACATGGCACATGTATACATATGTAACAAACCTGCAGGTTGTGCACATGTACCCTAGAACCTAAAGTATAATAAAAAAAAAAAAAAACTACAAAATTAGCTGGGCATGGTGGCGCATGCCTGTAATCCCAGCTACTCAGGAGGCTGAGGCAGGACAATCGCTTGAACCCAGGAGGTGGAGGGTGCAGTGAGCCGAGATCGCACCACTGAACTCCAGCCTGGGCAACTAGAGAGAAACTCGGTCTCAAAAAAAAAAAAATTAGCCGGGTGTAGTGGTGCACACCTATTGTCCCAGCTACTCCAGAGGCTGAGATGGGAGGATCACTTTAGTCCAGGAGTCCGAGGCTGCAGTGAACTGAGATCCTGCCACAGCATGCCAGCCTAGGTGACAAGAGCAAGACCCTGTCTCGAAATCAATAAATAAATAATAAAATTAAAAATAAGATCTGATCGTGTCACCTGCCTGCTTTAGAACCCTTCAGTGGAACCCTGTTGTCTGCAAAATCCTTGATATTATCTACTGTACAGCCCTCCCTGTCCTATGTATCTCTTACCTTAACTCCTGCCATACCCTGCCTCTTACTTCATGCACTTGAAATCAAGTGACTTGCTGTTTTCCTCATGCACCGTACTGCTTCACAGCTCTGTGCTTTAACTCACACTGCTTAACTGCCCTGAATGCACTTCCCACATTCTTTGCCTGGCTAACTCTTATTCATCCTTAAAACTTTAGCTCCTGCCATGCTGTCTTCTCAGGAAATTTTCCTGTATCCTCCCAGTCTAAGTATAAATACTCTGTGCTCCCCTGCAGCTAGTGCATCCCCACAGCCTCACTCTTACATCATGTTTAAATGTTTGTCTTTCTTACCCTACCAGATGTAAGCATCTCATAAGGAAGGGCCCTATTTTTTATTTTGGAATTAATTTATTTAAGATTCTCAATTTGCTGAAGTGAGACAGCAAGCCATTTTATTTTTCCGATAGCTGACACCAACTGAGTCAACACCTCCCACTTTCTCGCTTGGTCGTGCATTCTCTGTAATGACAACTCTGTTCACTTCTGTAACTTGTCAATAATTTTAGCCATTATGAGAGCCTACTTCCTAAGACCCAGATATATCTGTTTTAACATTTACTTTAATATCTAATTAAACACTCTTTTTAGAAACACTTCCTCTTCTCTGCCAACACTGTCATTGCTTCTCTTCGTAACATTGACTATTTATAGCCATCCTCTGTGTTGCAAATATCCACATGGGGCACATTCGATGCCACTTAAGAGAGAGGTAGGCCAGGTGCAGTGGCTCATGCCTGTAATCCCAGCTACCTGGGAGGTTGAGGCAGAAGGATCGCTTGAACCCAGGAGGCGGAGGTTGCATTAAGCCGAGATCACACCACTGTACTCCAGCCTGGGAGAAAGTATGAGACTCTGTCTCAAAAATAATAATAATAAAAGAGATGTAAATGCAATAGAATGCATCCATCTAATTCCCTGTCAAGGGAGATCAGATGGGTTTTAATCTGTGCCCCGACATATGTATACACACATACTCATTGCTACCAATGTTAGTTTTTCCAAGTTTAGTAAATAATGTTGATGGCAGTGGAGGCTTGTCTGGAGCAGCCACTGTGAAGATGCTGGCTACAGCAGTGGAGGTGCATTCAGGGCTGCTTGCTCCATGGAGTCAGCAGGGGCCAGGAACAGATGGGAGCCCCGTCATCTACTAAGTCAGCAGGGCAGGAGCCCTGCACCTGCGGGTGCAGCTGCAGCCGCCCAGCCAGGGCTTTGGACCCAGACATTCCTGCACTCTCAGGGGCCCAGGGAGCTCCTTGCTCCTTGGGTTTGAAAGTGCCTGCTCCCACTGCCTGGTCTCTTCCTGCTTCCACAGCTTGCTCCTGGGTAGAACAAAGTTGTGGCAGAGGCTTGGCACTATTGCATCCCAGCCAGGTGTGCACAGATTCAGGGCAGCCTGACACACTAGCCCTCTGCCACTTTGGTCCCCTCCAGACTGCTGATGAGTGCTGGAGGGAGGCTGGTAGGGGGCGGGGGGAGGCTGAGGGTGGCTCTGCACAGGCCGGCAGACGCTCCTCAGCACGAATAGCCTGGGCACCACGGATGGCATATTGACAGCAGGAGGCAGACATGTTCCTGGGTGGAACGGGGCAGGTCCCTGGTAAAGTCCCACCTTCAAGCCAGGGAACGCCTGAAGCCTGGGGACTGGGCTGGCAGTTCCAGGCAGTCTGATGCCGATAGTGAGAACTTCACTGAAGACCATTCAGCCAACTGGGTAGTGTGTTTTCCAGGCCCACTCGTGGCCACTCATGGACAAATTAGCACTGACTTTCACTCTTCTGAGCCCATAAAATTTTCCGGACTCAGTCAGACTCAGACAGATGTTGGGTGGACCTGCCTGCAGAAAGGAGCTACCCACTTCCAGTCTCCTGAGAGCTGTTTTGTTGCTCAGTGAAGCTCCTCTCCACCTTGCTTACCCTCCAGTTGTCTGCATACCTCATTCTTCCTAGACGCTGGACAAGAACTTGGCACTTCAACCTGCTGAATGGCGGGAGTCAAAGAGCAGTAACATAATCAGGGCTGAAACATGACCCCCAACCCTCGCCATGCTGCAGGCAATGAGAAGAAGAGAAGAGTTGCAGCCCTAGGGGCTCCCTGAGCCAGGGCTGTAACACCCTCTTTGGGGCTCTGAAGTTTCTGGTGTCTCTGAGCTTTCGAGTGCTGCCCTGTTCCCCCTGTCCAGATGCCGGTGCCCACAGTGGAAGCCACTTGTGGTATGTCTCGTCCAGCTACAGCCTCAAACACAGCCTGCACCTATACCTATACCAGTGCCTGGAGCTGAGCACCCTGCTGCGGAAGGTGATGTGCCTGGCTGTGTGCAGCGGCCAGACCCCGCACTCGCTGGCTCACACACCCCTGGATACTCTGCACCTGGCTCAGGCTAGGCAGGTATGAGATCCAGGCCAGTAGCACAGGGCAAGTGCAGCCTGCCTGGCTGAGTAAACAGAATGAGCCTAGAGGGCATGAGCAGTACTCAGGCAAAAGGAGCTGCCATTAAGAGGTTTCTGGCTGGCAAAGCGACACCCCAAAAAATTCCGCATCAATGTTTGGGGATTGAGTGACATGGTGATGTTTGGGTTGTAGGTAGCTAGCTTTTGAAGCATCGGCTTGCCATGATAGCTCCAACAGTGAGCTGCAGCCCTGAAATACCTCGCTTAAGCCTACTCTCTCCCTCCTATACCTGTCTCAGCCTCAGCAGTATTAAGTACTTGTTTACTCAGTAGCTCAGAAATTTTCAGATATAAGATGGTGAATATTCCCAAATTATCGAGAGACATCCCCAGTTTTAGGAGTGATTCTCTTGAGGCTTTTTTCATACTCTCAGAAGAAAATGTACTCAAGAAGTAGTCTTTATTTATTAACACTACTCTACCCCCCCAAATGCATATTGCTTTCTCTTATCCAGTTGATAGTGACATACTGATTGGCCTAAAATCGTTCTCTCAGCCCCAGCAGCTCACGGTTCCTTGACGGTAGATTGTTGAAATCTTTATTGATTATTACAGTCAACAAAGATTTATTAAAGCCTACTGTGTGCTGACCACTGCTAGCAGATACTAGGCTAATCACAGTGAACACAGCAGATAAAATGTCTCATCCAGTGGAACTTAAAGCTTTGAGCTTTAGCAAGCAATGCTTATCAAAGTTATCGCACCTAGAAGTATGCTACTGCACCAGTGCCTAGCATTTGGTTGGTTGCATAATTAATAATGAATAATAATCTGTGCTATGAAAACAGGCAAATTACCTGATATCCAGAGGGAATGAAATACACATAGTTTTTCTTATTCTTGTTTTGTTTTTTTGTTTTTTAGATTTTAACTTACATGAACTTGCCCACTTTTTAACTGAGTTGCAATTTTTACTTAAAATGACCCATTTTAAAGCTTTAATAAACATACTTGTTATAAAAATCTAGATTAGGCTGAAATAACACACAACTCATGTTTTAGTTGCTTGAATCATTATAACAAACAAACTTGCTTAAGTCACAGTCAGTATGGAATTAAAAACGCTGATATACGGAAGGTTGCCAGTCAGGGCATCAGGACAAAGAGAAAGTTGAGAAGCCTCCAACCAGCAATTTAATGCTACACCCCATCTGTCCATAGCCAACTGGAAAGAACTAGTCACATGGTCCATCAATTTGCCAAGAAAGCAAGGAATTATAATATTCTCATTTACCAAAAAACTGCATTATTAAAAAATAATTAAATACCAAAGAGGCAAACCACTGCCCCGAAGTTTTTTTGTTGTTATTGTTGTTTTGTTTTTCAGAGATAGAGTCTTGCTTGGTTGCCCAGGCTGGAGTACAGTGGTGGTGTGATCGCAGCCTACTGCAATCTTGAACTCCTGGACTCAAGTGTTCCTCGTATCTCAGACTTCTAAGTAGCTTGGACTATAGGCATATGTTCCAAGTTCTAATGGTGGCCTTCAGTCCCTCAGGGACCTTTTCCGAAGGCTTCTGACAGTCTTATGATCTACTCTGTGATGTCAGAAAATTAAAAGTTAAAAATCTGGCACTTTCATGTAATATTAAAAAACAAAACCCTTTGCTCAAACCATTTTTTATCTGAATTAAAAATTTGTTGGGCAGAATACAAGATATTATTTGAAAATAATAGGGTTGCTAAAATTCATGTAAGTAGGAAGCAACTTAAGATGGCATTTCTTATTCTGAGAATTATTAGTATGTCTGGCTGTGTAATTTCTTTGTTGTGGGGGCATTCTTGTGTTTATAGCATCCCTGTCCTCTACCCATTAGTTGTCAGTAGCACCTCACTCAAGTTGGGTCAATTAAAAACATATCTAAATATTGTCCCCTGGCAGGGCAAATTTCCAGGCAATAAAATTATCTCTTGTTGAGAACTAGTGACCTAGAAGAACTTATTAGAAGTCTAATGGCCCTCATATGACTTTGTGTTGTAAACTGGTAATCCCACGGAATGAATGTCTCCGGGGCTTTCATCCTAGAAGAATCTCATCCCTGAAGAATTTCTTGTGCTATTTTTTCCGGATCTCTTCCCCTCTACTTCAGCAGTAGATACTAGGTGAACATGCTATCTTCACAACTGGTTTTAATTTCTTGAACTAGTATAGTCCATGTATTTTTTTTTTTTTTTTGCCCTCGAGAAACACACAGCGGTTTCCATTCCTTGCAGAAGCCTAGATGTCTCCTACATTGGAAGAAATCAGGAAGGGATAAGATTGAGAAGAAGAACTTTTTAGTGAGTCTTATTTAAGCTGAAAAGAAAAGAAATCTTGACTTCAACTCTCTTAAACCTTATAGAAGTTTCTGATCTTTGAAAGCAGAAATTCCAGATGTAGGGCAAGTTTCCATATTGGTACGTTGGTTCTGTAGTGTCAAAAGCCCTGCATTCTTTTCATTTTTCCAGTCTGACATTCATAAGATGTCACTGGGAATTGGTGCCTACATTAATTTTAGGTGTTATGACATTCACAGATCCAAAGCAAGAATAGAGACTGTCTCTCTGTGGTTCTCTGTTAGAAATAAGAAAACATTTCTGAGAATAGAGGCCAGTAGAAAGAAGATTAGGAAACCAAGTTTATTCCAAGTTACCCCAAGTCTTGGGGTAAATGAATTAAAAACTCTGGGATTCAATTTTCACATCTATTAGGTAAAGAGATTAGATCAAATGATATTATGAAAGCCCTACTCACTTTAAAACATTATTCACCTATGTGAATACTGCTTGCTTTCTTTAGTTTAAATATATGATTGGAATCATCTGAAAGCTAAATAGTAATGTATTAAAGTGAGTTCACTTTCGCATTGCAGGAAGAAATTAGTTTCTTTTGAGATGACTTCATTGTTGAGTTTTTTCTTACTTCCCTCTGTAAAGTGAATGGCTACAAGAGCCTGGAGTTGTTGCTGAGAGGAGGGAGAGAATTTCCTTTGAGTACTTCTAAGGTCCCGGAGGCACTACCCATCTCCAGCTCATCCAATCAATAGCCAGTTAGAACTGAGGAGAAACAGGGTGTAAAAATTATGAAATCGATCTGTCGTGCCCCACTTGGGCCATTATTCAGTCTCTGCACTTCCGAGGTTGTGAAGGGACCACTCAGGTTAATGGAAACACAGTGGCAGACCTGATCCTGTGTTTTCTCATTTCTCCTCTCTTGCCCTGGAGTGAATGCATGGGTCTAAGGGAGTCAGAGAGGCCAGGCAAATCATGGTGGAAATTCCCATCGAGACACTGTTCGAAATTCATCAACACGAATAATGACATCTATTCACTCTACTAGTAGAAAAGAAACAATTTGGGAAAGTGAGAGGGAATTTTATCCTACAGAGACAAATAATGTAGTACGCATATCCAAAAATAGGAAGGGCATTAATTAAGTAATGGATAACCTACCTCAGCAAACATCTGTAAATTGAGATTACAATTGTTTGTCATGAAGTATAATTACTGATATTTTTGAGGTACTTGAATATTACTTGTTCTTAAATGGTCCATCTAGAAAAGCAGGCATGTTAATGCAAACATTTGGCACTTTTTAATGATTACTGAGATTCATTTGTAGTTTTGTACAAATATTGAATACCATGATGGAATGGAGAGAGTTTTGTAAGTAAACAGATTTTAATATTAATCAGTTTCATAATGTTTAACAAGTAATTTAAAGATTGTAAGGTTTTTTTCTTAAAGTTAAGTGGTTAATGTAGGCTCTATGATCTTTTATGGATATAAAATTCTTAAACTACGATTATTTGATTTGCATTTAAAAGGAAAGCTCATTGTGCCATTTATCTCTACTATTAGGCATAATAATAGTAGAGATAATTAATTCACATTGTTTTGAGGCCTGCAAGTCAAAAGAGTGAGGTGAAATTTAAAACTGTTTTTAATTTATCTTACTGTAAAGCACAAAGTAGTTTTTTTAAAACCTTCTTATCAATAATTTTAAAAAGAAAATGCAAAGTTCATAAAATTTCCTTTAGGGTTTCAAACAGAATCTGATCAAAGTAATCATCTAAACTTCAGTTGAATGAAGAAAAAAATGAAGATAAAGAATAAAATATGAGTCACCATATGTTAAAATAAATTTATCTTAGCCTCAGTTTCTGCTGAGGCCACAAGATGATTGATGTCAACATTCTAAAGTGAGGTGAGAGACAATCATGCAAAAGGCAGTTTAGAGAAATGGATTTCTAACTCTTAGCTCCTTGCTCACAATAAGGGCATAAAACTGGCAGGGTTTTGATTAGACAGGGATTTCTTTAGAGAATGCTGTCTGTGAGACGGAGGATGGTGCTTCTTACTCTACAGTTGCATTGAAACTTTAAGAAGACTACTTAGCTTAACGAGTCTCCTGTAGCTTGATAGGCACAGTGGACAGTGTCTGACTCACACTTAAGAAATTTGAAGCAATAAAGATCAGGTGTCTAGCCACCCTGACAGCAGAGGGATTAACAGGTACTTTTTGAGATTATATATATGCATACATGTATATCATAAGAATTATGTATAACTTAATTTACTCTGTGTATGTATATACATTATGTATAATATATTGTAATTATTATTATTAAAGTATCATTTTGTGGCTCAGATAACCATTGTAACATGATATGTCCTAGTGTTATTTGAAAAAGACTATTTATTTTGTGTTTGCTACACATGGGCCTGGGAGTAAGGATGGCTTAAATACTCAAAATCGAAGTTACGGTTTTCTCTCAAGGAACTTCCTGTTGACTATGAAGAAGAGCAAATGTGATTTTTTAATAAATACTTTAATGGCCAATGTTTAGGGAATTCTGTCACATAATGGGTGATTCTCCTTTAAGAGGCGGAGAAACTGAGCAAAAACATTTATGAAACAATAATCAATAACATTAAAATTGAATTTGTCTGAAAACAGATTGCACTTTGTCCTGGAGTATCATAAGAATAAACTTTTTAATGTTTGTAGCATGGCTGGCTGGCTGGCTGAATATCTTGTGGTTGGTGACTTCAGAACAGGAGACAGGAAAACACTGGAAGGGTCTGTGTCATTCTTGACCTGATTAATTCTCTAAGGATTATAATATGACTTCTATTAATATTTGTATTCTAAAATTTGTTTGGACAAAATTTGGAAAGCTTCGAGATATTTAGCTTTTTCTTTCTTTTCTTTGGTTAATGCTCAGATATGGGATACTGGCTCCTAACTGTATTTGAACTTGAACTCACACTTCAATATGCATGCGATATCAAGCTGCTTACAGTTTCTCAAGAGTACCATATGCTTTTTACATCCATATCTATGTATGTGACCTACTTCTGGGTCTTTCTCCAGATCTTCATGGAGACATATTTTATTTCCAAAACTCAGCTTTTTGAAGATATTCTGATACCTTCATCCCCCATATAATTTATATTTTCAAATCTCTTTTTACTCTTAAACATCATCACATTTTTGCATTTATCTTTCTCTACAAAAAGTTTTTAAGTAGACTTAGCTTGTTTGGTTTTGTTTTGCTGTTGTTGTTTTGTTTTTACCTTCTCTATCACACCACCAATTTGATTTTCATAACACGGCAGATATTTAAAAATTGTTTGCTGAACTGAATTAAACTAAGAAAAGTTAAGATTATTTTGCTTGTTATATTGAGACTCCATTTATGTAAAACTTTCACTTTCAAAAATTATATATCATATATAATAGGCATTCTGTATTCTGGTTTAAAAATGATGATAATTACATACTTTCATTAGAAATTCATTTCTTATATACCTTTTTTTTCTCAATTATGTAGTGACAACTTTATGCCAACATATCTTGAGAAATGTCCATAAGCATTATTTCCTTTACCTATAAATCCAAGGATTGGGAGGTAAGAAAATCAGTGAATAAATTGGAATTCTGGTTCTTCAACCAGATGTTGTCACTCTCTTGCCACTTCCTCCAACATAACATGGTAGTATAGCTGCCATTTCAGCTTTCAACTGCATCTACTAGAAAACAATTCTGGAAAAGAAATGCTTATGTGTTTTTACATGAAAAATGGCCCTTAACCCATTGCAGTTAGGCTTCCATCCAAATGCTGCCTCCAAGAATCTTTCCCTGAAGTCTTCGGGCTTCCTTCCATGTTGTCAAATTCAGTGTTTCCTTTCTGGCAGCATTTAACACAGACAGGAACTGCAGCCTCTTAACTTTCCTCCTACCTGCATAGGAGGCTTTAACGTAATCTTTGTAAAATCCTCTTCCTCTGGTTGTCTTCTAACTGTTGGAACCCGAAAAGCTTTGTCTGAATTGGACCCTTTTCTCTCTATATACGTACTCTCCGAGAACCTAAAGTTCCATGGCTGTGGTGGCATCTGCGGGCCAATGACTTCCAAATCTATACCTTTTGACTTGACGCTCATTAGAACAGCAGACTTGTACATCAAGGTCTGCTCTAATACTTTTATGTAGATATCTACTAAAATTTATCTCAAATTTTACTTGGCTCCCATTAACTTTTAATTCTTGACTTGCAAACTGGTTCCTTGTGTTTTTCACAATTGTATAATGAAAATACCATGTACAATCATTCTTCATCCCTCTCTTTCCTTCATTTTCTCTCCCTCAAATCTCCATCCCATCTTCAAGGTTTGTTCACTTAACTCTCCAAAATATATTTCATGCCTGATGACACAATTGTTTTTTTCTTCTCCCAAAGTACCGCCCTTGTCCAAGTCAATGTTACTTCTCATCTAGGACTGCATCATTAGCCTTGATTTCCCTTTGCTACCAAACCCCATTCCCCCCAGGTATTTAACACAGAAGGTAAAACAATCTTACACAAAATAAGACATTTCATTGTCTTGCTCAGTACCACTCAACGTATTAGCTTCTGTGTGTACAGTAAACCTTGCCTTACAATTAACAATATCCTTGCCTTACAAAGCTATACCACACCCAGATCTTGTATCATCTTGAGACATTTTTCCTCCTAAAACTATACTTTAGGCAGACTGGTCTTCTTCCTCTTTGAGTATATTAGGCTTGTTCTGCCCTCAGGACCTTTTCATTAGTCTTTCTTCTGCCTGTAATAATCTTCTGCCTGAATTTCACATAACTTTATCTTAGACTAAATATCATCTCCTCAGAGAGGAGCTCTTTGACTACCCAATCTAAGGTAGCCCACTATCACACCACTGAATCATAATTCCCTGCCTATCTCTAAATAATGTGGTATGTTGGACATACTTTCATGACTCTCCTCTGAATTGTTGTTTGCTTTTCTTTTCTGCCTATTCCCTTTTAAATAGATATACCTGAGATTAGGGAATTTATTTTATTCAATGCTCTACAATCCAGATATAGAATAGTGTTTTTTCCGTAGTAAAAGTTTATTAAGTACCAGATAACTAAAAAAATTATATCTTTGGGACAGTCATGATTTATATTTTAGTAAAGGTTGATTTTTAAAATGAGTTTAAGCTATATTATATATATATTATATGTAACATATAATGTGATATATGTATTATAAATAACATATAATGTGATATATGTATTATATATAACATATAATGTGATATATGTATTATATATAACATATAATGTGATATATGTATTATATAAAACATATAATGTGATATATGTATTATATATAACATATAATGTGATATATGTATTATATATAACATATAATGTGATATATGTATTATATATAACATATAATGTGATATGTATTATATATAACATATAATGTGATATGTATTATATATAACATATAATGTGATATATATTATATATAACATATAATGTGATATATATTATATATTATATATAACATGTGATATATATTATATATAACATATGATATATATTATATAACATGATATATATATTATATAACATATGATATATTTTATATAACATATGATATATATATTATATATAACATAAAATGATGTATATTATATATAACATATAATGTGATATATATTATATAACATATGTGATATATATATTATATATAACATATAATGTGATATATATATTATATATAACATATAATGTGATATATATTGTATATAACATATAATGTGATATATATTGTATATAACATATAATGTGATATATATTGTATATAACATATAATGTGATATATATTGTATATAACATATAATGTGATATATATTGTATATAACATAATGTGATATATATTGTATATAACATATAATGTGATATATATTGTATATAACATATAATGTGATATATATTGTATATAACATATAATGTGATATATATTATATATAACATATAATGTGATATATATTATATATAACATATGTGATATATATTATATATAACATATGTGATATATATTATATATAACATATATATATTATATATAACATATGATATATATATTATATATAACATAAAATGATATATAATATATAACATATGTGATATATATTATATAACACATGTGACATATATATTATATATAACATATGTGACATATATATTATATATAACATATAATGTGACATATATATTATATATAACATATAATGTGACATATATATTATATATAACATAATGTGACATATATTATATATAACATATGATGTGATATATATTATATATAACATATGATGTGATATATATTATATATAACATATGATGTGATATATATCACATCATATAGATGCGATATATATCACATTATATAGATGTGATATATAGTATATAAGGTGATATATATCACATTAAAATATATATCACATTATATATTATATTATATATATCACATTATATATTATATATCACATTATATATTATATATCACATTATATATTATATATCACATTAAAATGTATAGATATGAAATATATATAATATATACACATAAAATTTCTCAACTTTCATCTGAAAATTAGAGTAATTTTTTCCCCAAAATGCTTGGAGCTAACCATCTTTATCAGCACAGGCTGTGTATTATAACAAATTATATATCTGATTTGAAACGATGCTTTATATACAAATGTGAATCTATGTTTTTAATTGCCAACATCTCTGCTCATCTTAAAGCCACTTGCAAAAGTCCCCAATTTCATGAACAGGTAACCCTATCTAGTATTTAACATGGAGATTTTGGGGATTCAACTTATCTTCCATTTTACCTCTTTGTGTGACCCTCAGTGGTTGCCTTTATCAAACTTTTTTGTTTTTCCTACTCATAGTTAAATTTAAAAACCCCAATAAAAGCATTGAGACATGCCGGCTGCTTTTTTCATATCTTAAATAAATAACATGCACATAAATATCTTTTTTTTAGTCTGCTTTTACTTTTAAATGTAATTAAAATGATTTTTATTAAGTGCCTGAGAGGGACACTGGAGAAGGCAAAGATTAATTTAGAAAATCAATCCTTAAAATAAAATTTGTAAAGTTTATGTAACCCAGGTACCTGTGGAAGAAACAATTTGTTCATTATTGTCTATTTTCTCATCTCTCATAACGGAACCTTCTACTTTTAGTTGGACACCACCATTTCTGCCACATTCCCTTAGGAGAAATGATGTGTGCAAGTCCTGTCCCTTAGGAGATGAGCTTTCAATCCTCTGACTCTCCTCCCCACTCCTCTTTGGCCAGCAAATGAAGAAACTGGAGCTTTGCCTTTAAATTAGAAGATGGAAACCATGTGTGGAAGATAGCAGAACTCCCCAGCAGAACAGACTCCTTACCTCTTACACTAGAGAGAAATAAAATTTTTATCTCAATTAAGACATTTTCCTTTGAATCATTTTGTTACAGGTGTTTGGACTGTACTCCAAATAACACCATTCCCCCAAAAATATATGAGTTCTTTTCGGCATGTCAAGTTTCAAATATGTGAGTACAAATTGAATTTTAGAACAACGTCAGTAAGTTGGATATTGCCTACAATATTTTATTATTTTTTAGGATAAAAAGTAATGCCAAATGAGAACAGGATATGGCTGCAAATCAGCATCAGGGATATTTTCTGGGGTAATGAAAATGGTCTAAAATTGGATTATGATGCTGGTTGCACAATTCCTGTAAGGTTACTAAAAATTGTACACTTAAAATGGGTAAATTCTTTTATGTAAAGTATACCTAAATAAAACTTAAAAGAAAAATATTGTGCTGGTATACTAATAAAAAGAAGCAAGTGACGTATTAAGTAGCTTTCTGGTTTATTTTGTTTTATCTAAGTATATTATTATTTCAAGGTCTTTTCCTGCTGTTAATATATTTTAAAATCAGGAAAGAGCTATAAAGTCAAAATTGGGGATACCTTTTCCACAGATAACAAAACGTATTCACCTTCTTTTGGATTTTTTTGGGGGGTAAAAGCTACTTTTTCTATTATGCATGCAATTCTACCATATAACTATATTTACTCACTCAAAGACTGCCTGCAATGATTTGGATAAACCAAGTAGCATTAATTCCTGTATAAGTCTGTTAGACTGGATACATTTGGAGAAATAATAACACTAGTATAGCTTAGGAACAGCAATATGTAATAGAACAGTATGAGAGGAACAAATGTCTTAAAGATAAATTTAATTCTACCTTCAAACAATATTGTTTTATATGGATTAGTTGTGCATTGTAAACTAGTTAAAAATTTGACAATCCGGTATAAGTTGGATGTCTCTAAGTACATCCTTCAGGTAGGCCATAAAGCAAGAAGAATTTCAAACACATATTCTGTTTATTCTCTCATATATATATATATATATGTATATATATACGTATATGTGTGTATATATGTATATATACGTATATGTGTATATATGTATATATATACGTATATGTGTATATACGTGTATATATACGTATATGTGTATATACGTATATATATACGTATATGTGTATATACGTATATATACGTATATGTGTATATATATGTATATATACGTATATGTGTATATATATGTATATATATACATATATATGTGGGTGTGTGTGTATATATATATATATATATGTAGTGTCACAACTAGTACTGTTATCTTCAAGCATAATGATTTCCCATATCTTCCAAACCCATCCATATGCTTCCACTGAAGCCTGTAATTTTATGATAATTCTACTTCACACATTATACAGTAATAATTTGCCTATTCATCTATTTATTATTATTATTTTTTTGAGACAGTTTTACTCTTGTTGCCCAGGCTGGAGTGCAATGGCACGATCTTGGCTCACCGCAACCTCTGCCTCCCGGGTTCAAGCGATTCTCCTCCTCCTTCAGTAGCTGGGATTACAGGCATGCGCCACCATGCTCGACTAATTTTTGTATTTTTAGTAGAGACGGGGTTTCACCATGTTGGCCAGGCTAGTCTCGAACTCCTGACCTCAGGTGACCCACCTGTCTCGGCCTCCCAAAGTGCTGGGATTACAGGTGTGAGCCACCATGCCCGGCTTCATCTATGTTTAATGCATTATGAGCTCCTAAAAGAGGATAAATATTTTTTAAACATTGAAGCCCCTTCTTTACAGGTGCATGGCACATAATATGCACTTGATAAATTCTTATTGATGTTACATGAATTTTCAAGATCTAGAAGCAGAAATTAGCACTTCTAAAAAATGGACAGCCCATCTGTAACTGAACTGAATTTGCCTTAAATGCACACAACCTGCTCCCCAATATTAAGATTTTTTTTCAGATTTCAAAAGAGATATTAAGACTTTTAAAAACTATATGTGTGAAGATAACTACATCTTAAAGAAATAAGTTAAACAATGAATCTCATTCCTGGAGATATATCCAGGTTCTAAATTTACTTTGAAAGAATGAAGAAAGTCAAGAAAATACTGATTTTGACTTGTCAGGTGTCATATAATCTTAATATTTCTAAATGCCTCTAAATGAACATCTAGATTTGATTCAGTTACAAATAGAAGCATTTCTAAATGTCTGCTGTAATATTTTAATATTTCTATTCTTATTTCATTAAGAATCATGTTTCCTTGCTTTCCTCGATTTTAAAAACTTGAAATATATTAACTGCACAAGATATTTGAAACACATTTACGCGTGTGTGTGTGTGCATGTGTGTGCATATCACTTTCCTTATTTGCAAAGCAAGTGCTTTGTTCATAGTGAAAGTAAGAGACAGAGTGTGGATAATTCAGCGAATAAGATAATAGAAAGCAGTTATTGGCGATGGGTCAGTAGCATCATCCATTCCAATGAAGAATAGAATTTGTATCAAAGTTCCTTGTCTCAGGGTAGCACTTCAAGAGTAAATCATATCACTGATTATAGTCTATAAGAAGATTTTGGAGGCTTCTAATGGAAGTAATTATTTTTTCCTGGTTCTTCTGTATAACAGAATTCAGACATACTGATTATCAATCATATTAACTTAGAAATAATATATGTTAAGTTATAACTCTTGGTCATGTCACATGAAGTCTACATCATCAATTATAGACTATTGGAAAGATTTGCTTGCTGTTATAAAAGTCAATATTACATTACAGAAAAAATATATCTTCATTGGCAGTAAGTTACAATATTTACAAATAATACATTTTATCTACATAGTAATTCATTTTAACCACATAATATTTTAACTACTTAATGTGACCTGGGACCCCAGGAAATTAGAAATGTCTTATGACCTTGGATTATTCAGAACAGGTAACTGAATACAGTATTTTTTTCCATTTTCTTAACTTTATGGGGCTGCTTTTTAGTTGGACTCTTAGTAAAGTCTAAGATTCGCCCAACAAAAAGGACAGTCTCCTAAATGCCCATGGTTGATATCAAGCTACCCAGACCCTATAGATACTTGTATGTAAAAGGATTTAACTCCAGTTCCTAAGAAATATGTAATTGACCAAAAAATGTTGTAAGAAATAAAATGGATACAGGAGTGCTGAAGAACATAGCCTTACTTTGAGATCAGTAACAACCGGTTGAAAGAATTTTTCACTTTCCTGTCAGCTTCTGTAGCATTGTGAGGATACTGCCTTGGGCTATGCAGGTAGCCTTGAGGTGATGAGAATTTTTAAGAACACTATTTGAACATCAAATATCATTGAAACACTTCATGCCAACTAACTAGAATTGATGCTTAAAAATATAAAATATACGATAGCTAACCATAATCAACTTAAATTGTGCCCAGCTGTTGTCGACTGAAAAACGAATTTGAGGTTAGACTAACAGAATACATGCTAGTTCCAAATTTTTATTTTTATTTTATTTATTTATTTTTTTATTTTTTATTTTTTATTATACTTTAAGTTTTAGGGTACATGTGCAGATTGTGCAGGTTAGTTACATATGTATACATGTGCCATGCTGGTGCGCTGCACCCACTAACTCGTCATCTAGCATTAGGTATATCTCCCAATGCTATCCCTCCCCCCTCCCCACCACAGTCCCCAGAGTATGATATTCCCCTTCCTGTGTCCATGTGATCTCATTGTTCAATTCCCACCTATGATGTGGCACATATACACCATGGAGTACTATGCAGCCATAAAAAATGATGAGTTCATATCCTTTGTAGGGACATGGATGAAATTGGAAACCATCATTCTCAGTAAACTATCGCAAGAACAAAAAACCAAACACCAAATTTTTATTTTCAAAGGCCATTTATATGAAAGTGCCAGCCTCCATCAGTTGGGGCACTTCAGATAAAGTATTTTATATGTGATGTACATTATAGTCAAGCCATTTGATCTTGCAAATAGTGACTACATTGATCCTTGGAGAATACGGCTGTAAAGCTGAAAGCAATACTCAAAAAAGTTTCACAGCATAGATTTTTAACTTTTCCTCAAGTTGAAACTCAGTATGAAGTAAGTTTTTGCAACTGAAGATACAAAAAGAAATGACAAACCCTAGTGAAATACATATAAATAAACGCTCTTTAATAGTAATGAACACCCCTCCTAAGAGAGACAATTTTCTACCCAGCTTAGTAACTGATGTGTGAGATAAACAGTGGAAAATTGGGGCAGTAAGGCACAGGGAAGTATGGTTTATTTGTCTCACAAGAGTTGAATCATACTTACTAGCTAGCTACTTGTGAATGATTAATGAAATAGAAGGAAAAAACACAGAGAGAAACAAAAAGGAGAAGAAAAAAAGGGGAAAATGCCCTTCATTCCTCAGATAAGAGAGAGAAAAAACAGCAGTACCCATTGCCCAGAACAATATTATTTGAAAGTTTCTCAGCATCCAAAAGTCAAACTCAAGAGGCCAATGCTTATTTATTTACAGAATTTCACTATTTAAATGACTTGTCTTCTTTTTTGAACTTGAGAGATATTTGTTGCAAATTAAGGAAAAACATTTTTTTCAGTCTAAAATATCAAACTACTCTTGATGTTGTTTTCCCCTGCAGAAATTAAAGAAATTTGACAAAGTTTTGTTGCAACACTGAAAATTTAGATTTGAAGATTCAACACCACAGATGTAATCACAGCCAGACACTAATTAAGCATCAGGCCAAATTTGGTCCTAGAAATGTGTATGCATAATGTGTGACTTTAGTGGAAGTCTTCTGTGTGTTTTCAAGGGCAGACTTTGGTCAAAGGCTTATTGAAGGAACTAGGAATAAAATGCTTCTGAAGAAATATGGCAACTTTATTTAATAATATTTACTTATATGCAAATCTTTTCTTTTAAATTTAGATATATTATGAGTAAAATTGCGGCCACTTTCTGACATTTCCCATATTCACGAAAGACAAACGCTCATTATCATCGTCAGTTGTTTCATTATTGTGTATAAGAGAAAGGATAGAAAATCCTCTCCATGAAAGCTTTCATTTTCAAATTGTTAGCATTTCTAGGATTGTCTCAGGTTAGATTTTGGGTGATATGGGAATATTTGGGAGGAAGGAGGGCATTCTCATTCTGCAAGTTTGCTGGAAAACCACCCCATGGAAGTTGCCCCAAATACTTATGGAGTATTTTGTTTTTCTCTGTGGCTTTTAACTTACCTTAGTATTTGGCAGCATAAAGGGGGAAAAAGCTTATTTTAAATTGTGTCAGGATATGATGTGAGATGTGTCTCTGCTTGAGTCTTCTTATTTCTTTTCTGATAGAAAGATTTTAGCGCAACGTATAATAGAATTCTTGTTTCTGAATCTGAGCCAAGGGACACTTTCTATACGAGTTCCTCGGTAAACTCTGAGACAAATAGGAGCAGTTGGACTGAACTTGAAAGCCAAATGCTCATATTATTCATGAACTTCAGCAAGTTTCCTCACTTCTCTAGGCCTCATTTCCTTTCTTTATAAAATAAAGATAACAGTTATTTATAGCATTACTGGAATAACCAAAACAGTAACAAAAAATGCATGCTAAGTGCCTAGTGTCAAACATGTAATAGGTTTTCAATTATCCTCACTGTTTTTGTTTCTCATTCATGTTGTTGTAACTGATGCATCATTGTTGTGGCTCTCCTTCTCCTTCCTCTTCCTCCTCTGATGATGACAATGAAAATAATCTAGGGTCCACAGATTACATAACTTGTATAGTGCTTTGTGTATTTTGATACAGACATCACAAAGAATTAAAAAGTCACGTGCATTGCCTAACATCTTTAGCAATATCATAAGAAAGTCAAATTTTAGAAATTCTAATAAACCACGTATAATCTTTTTAAATTTAATATTTCTTTTACATGTCAGGATTTTTAAAACCTGTAGCCAGTGAATTCACAGTTCCTGGTTTCTGCCACATTTTCTTTTGCATTGAGAGAGGAATAGTCATTCAGATTTCCCTGAATCTCAGACGGCCAGGTAATATGTTTTCTGTAAAACTCCTGTGAAAAGTTTCTTTTAAAAAATCACTCTTTCTCAGGAGGACTAATAGTGAATAAAAGATTCCACAGCAAAAGATATTGGGTAGAGCAGCAAGTTGTATCCAAAATAAAAGTTATACCCAGACATTTTTGAAGTTATGATTACTCGGTGCTGAAATGGCTTCAAGTGATGAAGGACTGAGCCCTCTCCTTTTCTACAGAAGACATTTCTGACTGGTTAATTGCTGTTTCCTATTATTTTACCTTTATTTTCTGATAGTTTTCAGTACCCACACTACCACAAACATCATCATGCCTAGTACTGTCTGGCTAGAGAAGAGACTATGATTTTTTCTTTTTCTTTCTATTAAGCATTCTCACAGTGTATACCACAAAGTGAAAGTCAGAACCTGAAACCAACATTTAAAGACAATAGTCATTATATACTTGGCCATGGTCACCTATCATGAACATTCACCAAAAAGAACAACCTTTGGACTATACTATAACAATTTAATAAGGTAAACCCTATTCTTGTTCTGGGTCAGTCAAGTAATTCATCAAAAGAATGCATTTGTAAATTTATATTCCAAAAGGACAGCATAACAGAGAAACAGAGAAAAAAAATTTGTCAATGAGATACTCTATATTCTAAGTCAACTCTGTTCGTTACAACTAATCAGTTCAAAATTAATTTGGGGTATAATCTACATAGCCATGACTATATGCTATTTTTCTTTAAACTAGTTCTTTCCTATTTAGAAAATCAAAAGAAAAGGCAGTTATGATGTGCAAAGTTAAGTGGTTCTCTATTGCCAAGGTAAAATTTAAAATTATGTTAATCACCAGCAGTTATTAATTAAACTATTGCTCATTGGACCTTAACTCCAACTTTTACTCCATGTCTATAATATCACTTATTTTCTGTTAATGTTATAACCCTGGTAATTCTGAAAGATAAAGCAAGTGCCTGGCTCTATCCCTAAATGTCAACCGTTTAAGTGGTTTGACTTTTATTTTCTATTTACTTTGGTCAGTGTAAATTTCTATGGGTTTTGCTGGTTGGGGGAAAGGGGATTTGAGGATCTGTAGTTCTTGGTTATTAATATTTGACTTTGTTAGTGCTATCTATTTACTATATGACTTTGGAAAAAAAATCAGATATTCTTTCACAGCCCTTAAAATGCATGGGGAGTGTAATCACACATTGGGCCTGCAATCTCTATATATTGCTGTTCTCTTCAGTCTCACATTTAAGTAACAATGGCTTTTGATCTTTTATATATTTTATTTTCTCACTCCAGTACGTGTTTGTAGAATCAGGAATTCGTAGTTTTTTTCTTAAAACACTATACAGATTATGTATCGTTTTATACAGGAAATGTCACAATATGTCAGAAGCATGGCTAATCTATCCCAGAGTTTTGTTTCAGACTGCACTACCTGTAAGAATGTTGTAAGACTCTCCATGGGAACCTCAATGCCACCATCCTCTGAGCTAATGGCATAGTCTAAATATTCTCTACGTTGAACCCAATTCTACCAATGAGTACTGCAGAGAACAACTCTGGGCAGAGTAAGTAGGATGTTCTCATGGATATTATTTACAAGCTAAGAATCTCTCTTCTTATAGAGGTCTAATTTACCTATGTGGAGTTGGCCATGGGTGGTAGAATGACAGAGCACAGATAAGTAGAGCCAGTGGTACAAACCTGTGGCTCTTCCACTATTCTGTAGTTCCATTTTACCTGATTTCCCTCAGTGCCAGCCTGCACTTGCTTGGTGATAGAGCCAATTCATAAACCACAGTGCTTAAAAGAAGTTAGCTTTTCCTTGCTCTTCTGAGTGGTATATATTTACTATTTTTCAGTATCTTCGTCCACAATCAATCTACTTTCTGTCTCAGCAAAAATGTCTATTTTAAACATACCCAAACACTTAGTCTGGCTTTTCTAACCACAATCTAGAACTTTTAAGAGCTTTGGGCTTCTTAGTCATAGAGTTCAGCAGCATTCCTAGGTGGGTTGATGTGATCTCCACAAACAGTCCCACCAATCTCCAAGCTTATTCTTTATCGGAGAGGTAAGTAAGAGATAATAATTTACTTCTCAAAGTTCAAAGGATGTCTCTGTTCTCTGTCCCACATAACTTAGCAAAATTTCACAGAATGGGCCAGGACTTGTATTTTAATCAGTCAGTCTCAACAGGCTATAAAGCACCACAGCCCTTAACTCTTTGCACTGCTTTCTCTGGGAGAAAATTATCATGATATTATGAATGTAGTTCAGTAAAGTTTTATTATTTTTTTGAGACAATGGCTCACTCTGTCACCCAGGCTAGGGCACAGTGGGACAATCAGGGCTCACTGTAGCCTCAACTTCCCAGGCTCAGGTAATTCTCACCTCAGCCTCCAGGCAGATTGCCTGAGTATCTGGCACTACAGGTGCCCACCACCATGCCCAGCTAATTTTTTCCTTTTTTTTCTTGTAGAGACAGGGTTTCACCATGTTGCCCAGGCTACCCTTGAACTCCTGGACTCAAGCGATCCACCTGCCTCAGCCTCCCATAGTGTGCTGGGATTACAGACATGAGCCACCACACCTGGCCATAAAGTATTCTTAATGGTCATCAGGTTCAAGGCTTATCACATTGAATTATGACAGTATGGCTGTAAATTCAAGTATCCACGTGAAAAAAAATACATGTATATGGAACGTTATTCCATAAAAACACAAATTGCGCCTGGCTGGACCTCAAAATGGGTATGGAAAAAAGTCCTTAGCCAAGTCTTTCATGTTTTTTCAATCACTTGTAACCTGTTGCACACTTCAGGTACTTCTTGCATAGTCTTTACTCTCTTGGGTGTAGCTAAAGAAATAGTGGGGAGCACTTCCTTTGATCCCTAGCAATGCACTCTTAATTTCCATAATCAGTTTGCCTCATGTGCGGGCCAGACAGGCTGTTGAAAAAAAGAGGTTAAAAACACTCACTGTACTTCCTCTACTACCATTTTCTTATTTATTACATCCAATAAGGGCTTGGGCAATTATAAAGGTTCTCCTTTATCATGTCCATTTGAAACCAAGGGAAGGGCTAACTCATGCAAGTGTAGTAAAGGCAGAATCTTTCATTGACACTCAATATTCATTCCAATTGTGCATGTCAATAACAACAACACAACCCCAGTGTATTAGTCCATTCTCACACTGCTCTAAAGAACTACCTGAGCCTGGGTAGTTTACAAAGAAAAGAGGTTTAATTGGCTTCTGGCTTCTGCTTCTGGGGAGGCCTCAGGAAACTTATCATCATGGTGGAAGGTGAAGGGGAAGCAGGCACATCTTCACATGGTGGAGCAGGAGGGGGTGGGAAGTGGACACACTTTTAAACAACCAGATCTCGTGAGAACTTACTATCATGAGAACAGCAAAGGGGAAGTCCGCCCCCCGATTCAGTCACCTCCCACCAGGGCCCTCCTTCAACACTGGGGATTACAATTTGACATGAGATTTGGGTGGGGGCACAGAGCCAAATCATATCACCCAGAATATTTAATATTTCTTCTAGTCACATTTTCTAATTTGTAGCATAACTCTCCTATCAGGACATCTCTATATAATCCTGGTTTACCTTTGACCATTTCTTTCTATCCCCCTTGGGAATACCTATACAATGAGAAATTGTATCCAGCGATAGTTTTGCATAAAATTACTGGAATATTTAAAATCAAAAGGCCTTTAATGCCCCACTATGGGTAAGATGAATAGATATCAACCTAGTAGTTTATATTTTTTCAAATCTATAGCTTTAACTGATAGTGTAAATTCGGCTCTTTGTTTAAGCATTCTTCATTCTAAATCCTTCATGATTGGATTTGAATTTGTCCAGGAGAGGATATATTGACTAAATTGAGGGAGCACTTTAAGAGGTTAGGGAGGTGCTAAAGTAGATGTTTTATCCCCTCAAGCATCTATAACATCCCACCAGCTTAATGATGGCAGCCCCGTCAGTTTCCTCATTTTTTCCTATTTTTCAATAGCCACCTGAAAAACTTCACTCAGCTAAGTCGGTTATCAGGCCCTCTCCCTGCTTTTCTTTTCTTTCTTTCCTTCCACCCATCCCCCATAGTAACATCTTTTTGGATAGCATAAATGTTTTCTTCATCATTCAGCGCCACGCATGATCACTTAGCTAGCAGACCAATTGCTGTTTTTGGAATATTATTTTACTCCCTCCTCTCCTCTCCTCCTCAATGACCCCAAATCCCTGGAGCATAGTTGATATATTTTTGCATCTACCAGGGTTTGTGCAAATAGCATGAATTTAAGTGTGTCAATCTGATCAGGTATAGCCAATCTGGATTGCTTGCACCTATGTACTCTTTTGAAAGTAGTATTGTGGCCAGGCACGGTGGCTCAAGCCTGTAATCTCAGCACTTTGGGAAGCCAATGCGGGCAGATTGCCTGAGGTCAGGAGTTTGAGACCAGCCTGGCCAACATGATAAAACCCCATCTCTACCAAAAATACAAAAATCAGCTGGGCATGGTGGTCCATGCCTGTAATCCCAGCTACTCGGGAGGCTGAGAGGCAGGAGAATCGCTTGAACCCAGGAGGTGGAGGTTGCAGTGAGCCAAAATCCTGCCACTGTACTCCAGCCTGGGTGGCAGAGTGAGACTCCATCTAAAAAAAAAAAAAAGAAAGAAAGAAAGTCATTGCATCTGTTGGTAAAGGAGAGTGTAGGGAGGTTACCTCACTCGGTATAAGCCTTCAGAAACCTTATCATTACCCATTGTTACAAGGTATATATTAAACCATCTGAAAGCCGCTTCTCACAATAGTTTTGCGCCATCTGGAATTGAGACATAACCCCTTTCATTCAAATGTATATAAAATTAGTGACATGCTCCCAAATCACTTCTTTTTTCTGATAATTCATGCTAACAGGAATTCATCAGACTCGTTCTTTGATGTCTTCATAAAGAACCCCAGCTCTAACCAGAGTAACTTCTGGAATCTGAGGTCACCTGGGTTATGATGGAATACAATGTCTTTGTTCAGTAATCAATTAAAAAAAAGTCTTTCTTTTTTTTCTGTGTTTGATGTTTGACGTTTAAAAAGATTTAAAAGTCTGTCTTTTTTTCTGTGTTTGATGACGACTGCTATCACCAGCTAGGGAATAGCATGGTTTTATAACCTTCTTTAAACTTACATTATTTGTGTATTCACTTAGCTAATCTCCCTAGATCTAAACCTATTTCCCATAAATTCCATTGTTAAATCTTTCCCTCCGTAGCTGGAGTCAAGGTTTTTGCTACTTCATAACAAGAATACACTATTCCGGCAACAAACCCTCATTATGTTACATCCTCATTATGAAACCCTCATTTCTTGTTAAAAAGTGTTTGAGTGATCATAATTTACAGGTCTAAAAGTTAATCATGCCTACTCTACCAATCTGTGTTGTCAAAAAGGGTTGAAATATTAAATCAGACTGAGGATCTTAACCAGGAACCAGATCTGCTCAGGACTCAAATGATACAAGCAAACATCAAGATATTCCCTGGAGGAACTCGAAATTTTCAAATTCAGCTCTCTAAAATATCAATTCTGTTCCAACCTGGTTGGCATTTTGGTGTAGGATTAACTATGAGGTTTATTAGCAATATATGCAAAAGTATTAAACTCAAAAATGAGCCATTTCAATTTTGAAATGTCCCTGCTTTGTATTCCACTCATTTGACAGCTTATGTAACTTCTCTTCATTTCCCAGACATTCAAGTTCCACAAACCATAAATCCCAGATTTATCTACAATAAGCAGTCTAGACTGGTCAGGTACATCCACCTAAAATATTTTCTAGATAAAGACTCCTAGCATGTTTCCATCAATGCACTCTATTAATATTTGCAAAGAGGTCTGTCCAAAGTCACACTCCACCCACCACTCCAGTGTTCCTGTATGGAAGGAGTGTGCTACAGGCCTGCTGTTAATTCTTTCCTTCTTATTACTGGATACCCATGAACAACGAGGTTTGTTTCAGTAGTTTTAAACATTTCTGTCTAGAGCCACTTTGACCTTCTAAATAGACGGCCTGGAACAATTTCAGATTAGATAATAGTTTCAATCAGAATAACCTTAAACTGTTTCATAAAAATATTTGAGCAACTAAAACTCCTGACTGAATGAAAAGCCCCGTCATTTTACTTCAGTGAATACATGAGAATTATTTGTAATTATGAATATTAGCTGTCTTTTTCAGATCAAATATTTTACATTAAAACCCATTAAAACACTTGGTTTTTTAAAACATATTTTCAATTAATAGTATAATTCCAGGGAATGGATCATAAACTATGAATTAGTGGAAATTTGAATCAATTCAAGTTTCTTATAATAGTATTTTTTTACTTATTTCAATCTTTGGGAATTAGTTGCCTTATGAACATCTCACTCTTCATTCAGTTTGCTGGCAAATGGCAGGATTTCAAAATTATTTAGCAGTTTTTCCAGAGTGCCTTGTGATAAACCACTAGACCAATAAGATGTATTATAAATATACAAATAAATAAATTTATGAAACTTTGTTACATTATGATAATAAACACATTTATGAAACTTTATATTAAGTTATGATATACATCTCATGGATCCAGAGAGCACAGTAGCATATAAAAGATTCTAAAAACTAACATCTCCCCAACTCTTTGACAATGAACATCCTTTTAACAAGCAAGCTGCTGTAGCATCTTCCAGAACTATCATCCTGTATGATAAGCTTCTGGAAATGGATAGTCTATAGACTTGATTTCCAGTTTCTTATTCTAGCATTCAAGTCTTCTTGACTCTCCAAACTTGTCTAGATGCCGCATGCTCTTTTTCAAATTGTCTAGTCTTCTCCTCCCTGTTCCTGATAACACCATTCACAGTCTTTCCTTGGAATCCTGCCTTATTATTTTTGCTGCCCTGATATATTCTTCTCCTTCCTTTCTCCTTCATTATATTTCATACTTCCTTCATCCTTCAGGTCATGTTCTGTTCCCCTGTCAGTCCTCTTGGTTTTTGTGCTTCTTACTGTCCTTACTGATGCCTGTCTTTGGCTTGTTTTGATCTTAAATTCATTCATCTCCCTTTCTTATCTCTATTCTATGTTGGGAGATCATCACTTTTGCACGCTACATATTTAGGATCACTTTTCATCAGGCTTCCTACTATTTTCAGCCAATTAAAGACCTGCTCATATGACTGTAGGGTAAGGGTAAAGAAAGTGTCAGAGCTTTTCTCCTTGCTTCTTTAGCAATAGTGGTATCTGCTTCAAAGCTTCCCCTTCACCTAGACTGGTCTACCATGTATAGGCTTCTTTTGGGTGGCCTTGGTCTCTTCCTGTGTGTACTGTCAGTTCTGTCCTTTGATGATCAAGTAGAGGAGTGGTAGCAGCTTCTTGTACTTCCCAACTTTTGAGTTAGGGTTTCTCATGCATTTCATGACTTGTATCCTAATCTCCTGTATGAAATTCCTTCTCTTTAAGAACGTAGATAAATCACTCCAAGCTGCTATTTCCTATTGTACCTAGGTTGATATACCACCCAAGTATTGTCTGAATTACCATTGGATAACTCTGTTATACTTTTCCATTACTTCTTTGAAATGTATATTGTCCATTTTTCTTTATAACAGGATTTCTGCACCATACTGCTTATGATAAAGATCTGCATGCAATATAAATTCACTGTGTAGAATGATGTTTTGAGATATGCAACAGGAATAGCTGACGATATTGCCAATTTTTGTGATGTGAGGCTGAAGTGGTAAAAATATTTCTGACATTTCTGATATTCTGATAACATTTCCAATCTTTTATTATATTAGTATATAATATATAACATACTAATATATATATTTGCTTTGTATTGCCACAAGCTTGCGCACTTCTAATCTTTATTTCTGTGCTCTAAACACCAATCCTACTTCAAGTCAGTGGTCACCTATTTCTTCAGAAAATTAGTAAATAAATTAATTCTCCCTTGAAATTGCCTCAGGAAACCAGAAGGGATGCTCTCTTTTTGTCTAAACATTTCCAAGGACATTGGCTCATTTGCCCTACTTGATGAACAGTCAACCATAATCTCTGGGTGGCTCATTCTTTTCTGTACAATGCAAAGTATAAAGAAAAAATGGGGGAAAAGCCCACAACACAAACAATTACCACAATCATCACATTTAGGACCCAGAAAGCAACAAATTAGCGGACAAAACACAGAGCTTATCTCAGGTTTCTTCTCATCTGTCTTTCTAACCATCTCTACTTCTTTTTTTTTCCTTTTTACTCTGTGGAAACCAGTGAATCTACTATATGAAATAACAACAGAAAGTCTGAAATCACAGAAAAAGAGATGCTATCGTAGATTTGCATATACAAGTTAAATAAGTTATATTTCTCCAAAGCATTCATTGAATTTTATCATCTACTCTGTTCCTTGTTGATTAAGGACGTTTTTTAATAAGCAATATTTTCCTTCTGTTAGGACATGTTTATGTTGCAATGAGGACTAACACAATAGGAAAATCAATTTTGACTGCTTGCTACGTTGTTTGAGGAGCCCTCTGCAGTTTCTTTCCCGAGAACCAGCGGATAGATTTCTACAAGGTAGCCACTAGGTGGCAGCAGCAATGTAAAAGCACCACCGGCTGTATGTAACTGGCAAATTACGAAGTTGTAGAGATTGGTTTTTTTGCTTGATCATTTTTGTTTTGCTTCTTTAGAAAACACACACACACACACACACGCAACACACAAGAAAACTTGTATTACTTATGAAAAGAACGATTAAAAATAACTGTTGAATGTGTTCTGCTTTTTTATGCAAAGGTGAAAGTGAGCAGAGCTTAAATCAGGGACTCTCACGGGTGCCTGATGCTTCCAGACGTGAAGGTGCAAGAATAAACCAAACATCCTCTCAGGTATTTATCATCTAGACCAATTTTAACTTAGTATTTAACACTTGGACTCTTATATAATGGGGAAACTAGCAAAGCAAATCAACCCCCTTTTGGGGGACAGAAAGTTGTATGTTGTTAGAGCCCCCACATAGAGTCCAGCATCTTCCACAATATTCAGAATACTCCTAAACTATTTTAAGAACCATTACATGGCACATGTATACATATGTAACTAACCTGCACGTTATGCACATGTACCCTAAAACTTAAAGTATAATTTAAAAAAATAAAATATAATCAAATCTAGATAATTTCCTGTAATTAAATGAAAGCATGTTTTTGTTAATAAAATATTATAAATTCAAAAAAGAACCATTACAAAGCTAGAATCATTCAACAGCACAGTAATACTAAAAAAGTTTATTTTAATGAAATAGGACATATGACATACCTATGTAAAGTGAAATTTTAAAAAGACAACAGGTTATCACATTTACTATAATTGGTTATTTTTTCTCTTAAGCTAATGCATATATTTTGTAAATAAGACCTACACAATATATATATACACGTATATATATACGTGTATATATATATAAAAATATTATAAAGGGTAAAAACCATGACAATGAATTTAGTTAAACCAAATCACACTATTAATACCCAATGACTTTTTTCAGTATCAAAATATAATTTCCAAAGAAACATATAGTTTATTTTATGTAATATATGTTTTATTTTTCCAAAGTATGTAATTTGTTTAAAATTTTTTGTCTTAAATCTGATTGAATATTGGCAACATATACACAAATGCTTTCTGGTGTAGTGTTTCAAGAGAGCTAAACTTCTTTCTTCCAATTTCTACATAGGATTAGGCACAAGATGTGCAGTGGAAATACTGATTATGCCACAAGTTAGCAAAGACTTTGTTATAAAGAGTTCATGGTTTGATGAGATGTTTTATTCCCATTGTGTTTCTTAGAATATATTCATCAGCATGCTGTAACTGTGAAAATAGATGGGGACACTGAAAATGTGAGTTCCTGCACAAACCACTAAATAACTTCTGTTCGTAGTTTCTTTTTCTGAAAATTACTACTTTGTGGTAAGTATAGTTTCATGAAACCCAAGTGAAAATTTTAAGATTCATTCTGTCTGAGGTGAAGCTCTATATTCTTATTTTTAACAAGATATCTATGTGGATCTGCAAATAGGCCAGATTGGGCACCTCTACTCCAGTGCCTTTCAGCACAGCAAATCTGATGCATCTATCCTGAAACTGTGCAGGTGAGTCAGGCTAAGAATGCTTCATTCTTTAGGAGAGTAAAGGTAAAATACTGGCTACTGGCCCATTGTCAACATGATGCTCTATTGAATTATGGTGGATCCCAGTGGGTCCTTTATCAGTATAAATAATCCTTCTGCACGGCTGGGATGCTCCATTATTTTCATCTTCTAAGGAGGTAACTGATATGAGAAGTCGCTGAAGAACAATAGAAGTAAGAGGTACTTTTTAGAGATGAAAGTATAATTAACAAATATCAGACTTTAACTTCATTTAGAGGCGTATTATACCAACTAGAAAGCCAACACTGCCAAAGCTGTCATTTCATTTATTTGTCAAGTTTCCAAATATTTGCTACATGAGGATGGTTTAGAAAACTCTCAAGTTCCTATATATTTGCATAAATCCATGGGACACAACTGCTTAGATTAGTAAAGGAGTGGTTGCTTTTATTCTATAACTTTTATTAGCAAATAAGTTACCAATTGGATAGCAAACATTTTCCAACCTAAATTAGAAATGTATTTAATATAAAAATATTCCTTGCAGTACTTAACATTTAAATGCATTGCCACTGTATTATCAGTGAAGTTTCCATTGAGAGTATTGAGACAGAGAAAGAGAAAGAGGGAGAGGGGCATTGGAAGGGGCTTTGAAATCGGGATACAAGAAACAGCCATGGAAAAGCAACCAATTTTCGTGATGGTTATAAAACTCACATGGGTACTCATTACCTTGTACATATATCCTTCAATCCTTAATGAAGAGTGCAGTATACTTAAGCAGCAGGATATACTTTTGATATCTATGCTACTTAAGGCAACGTTGAATTAGCATGGGTGGACTGACTTAGTGAGATGAAAACCTACCCCAAATTAGGCCAAACCCTTTGAAGAGATATGGAAATGAGAATGCAAAATCATTGTGAGAAAGGTGGGCTTTTTGTTCTTGCTTCTTTCACATCTCCTTTTCCTACATAGATTTTAAAAATAGCAAAGATTGAAAAATAACAGTATCTTAAGAGTAACAAAAACATCATAGGATGTGGTTTGGTCTAACGGACACAGAAGAACCCTAGATACTATACCTTTGCACTTAGCTTTCAACCTACAATGGAAGAGCATGCACGTTAAACATATGGGCTTTTCAGGTATTTGGGGGAATTTAATGGCATAACTCACTGTACCGAAAGAGAATCACACCTTCAAAATCTTGTAAAACTCTAGAAATATTCTCCAGTAGATTTTTAAGATTTTCAATAAAAGTGTTAATTATCCAAAGACCTGAAGGCTGTAGGAGATTACTTCAGGGATTAAGGTTTTCAGCTCTGAGTTGCAAGTGTATAGCTCATCTATGTTCAGCCACACTGAGCAGTCTCTAGGATTCTCTGGTTGTAGGTGTGAAGGAAAGATGTCAGATAGGTGAACCAGCTCAAAGCTTTAGGCCTGAAAAACTGTAACAAGGATTGCTACCACAAAGCAAAATACAGAACAAATATGAAGACTGTAAACAGCAAGACACTGAAGTCTACCTGAGGGAGAAGAGTGGGAGGAAGGAGAAGAGCAGAAAAGATAAGTATTGGGTATTGGGCTTAATACCTGGGTGGTGAAATAATCTGTACAACAAACCCCCATAACACAAGTTTACCTACGTAATAAAACAAACCTTCACATGTGCCTCCGAACCTACAATAAAAGTTTTAAAAAATAAGTAAATACAAATCTATTTATTCACTGACATATATTTTGTGTGTACATGTTTGGTATAAGTAAAAAGCACCTATACCTGTTCAGTGTATAGGCTTATTGAATTAAGAAACCGAGGACAATTTTTTAGATAGAAATATATAAACAATGATGTAAATCTTAGGCACCACAATCTATATGATAAATCTAACCAGTACTGACCTTGCCGCAAGAATATCCTAGAGTTCTTGAACTTGCAACTTCGTCAATATAACAAGATAATTTTTTGACGAAGATAAAATCCATACTATATAACAAGAACTTTATGCATTTAATCTCACATGTATTTATTACACAAACTACAAATGATATTCCCTGTGTTTAAATACCAATTTCTATTTTCTTTTCAACAGCCATTGCCAGTGTTGTTAAATGCAGTTTTTTCTAATATCCTCTTATGAGAAAAATTCAATTGGGGTATTATTTAAAATGCAAAATATTAGTTCCCATCAAGCTAGGTGTTAGGGAAACCATATATTTAACAAGTGAATTAGGAGGTATTTATATTCAAAGGAGTTTGTAAAATACTGACTAAAGGCTGAGAGCAGTGGCTTATGCATGTAATCCCAACAGTTTGGAAGGCTGAGACAGGTGGATCACTTGAGCCCAGGAGTTTGAGATCAGCCTGGGAAACACGGTGAAACCCCATCTCTACAAAAAGTACAAAAATTAGCCAGATGTGGTGGCGTGCACCTGTAGTTCCAGCTACTCAGGAGGGTGAGGTGGGAGGATCGCTGAATTCCTGTAGGTCAATGCTGCAGTGAGCCGTGATAGCACCATTGCACTCCAGCTTGGGAGACAGAGTGAGATCTCATTTTAAAAAATTGAATTACCTATCTGAAAAAGAAAAGAAAAGAAAATACTGACTAAGGGAACAGTTCTGAAATAGTCTATTGCCTTCTCCTATACTCTACTTTGTTTTTCTCCCACCCAGCTTCTAGTAGTTAAATGCCTCATTTTGGTTATTCAACGTGCAACCTTCTTCCCAATTTGTTAAGAGTCAATATTG
The DNA here is from genome assembly GCF_028858775.2 of Pan troglodytes. Taxonomy (NCBI): domain Eukaryota; kingdom Metazoa; phylum Chordata; class Mammalia; order Primates; family Hominidae; genus Pan; species Pan troglodytes. The sequence continues at coordinate 24,765,915 of NC_072408.2, read as the reverse complement.
TGTGCAAAACTGGTAAGATCCTATACCCTGCTATTACTTTGCAGGACACAGGGAGCCCAGCAAATCTTACCCAACCTCAACATTCCAAAGAATAAAGAGAAAGATGGACATTATAAATCTATAAATCCTGTGGATTTTAGACTTCACGAACCAATCCCTTTATGCTATTCCAAGCCTATTGTACAACGCACATTGCTCAACCTAGATTTGTGCTCAGAAAGGATGATTTGGCTTCCATGGAAAATTGTACTTTCCCCTATAGATTGTTGGTGGGAATGTGGAAAGTGCAGACAGTATGAAAAACAGTATAGAGGTTCCTCAACAAAATTTTAAAAATAGGGCTATCGTATGATCCAGAAATTCTTCTTCTGGGTATATATTCAAAAGAATTAAAATCGCGATCTTGAAAAGACATTTGCACCCTAATTTCCTAGCAGCATTATTCACAATAGCCAAGATATGAAAACAACTCAAAGCCCATTGACAGAAAAATGGATAAATAAAATGTGACAGTTACATAAAATGAAATACTATTCACCTTTAAAAAAGGAAATACTATAATTTGCAACAATGTGGATAAACCTAAGACATGATGCTAAGTAAAATGGGCCAGTCACAGAAAAAAAACCACAACTACTGCATAATTCCATTTAGATGAGATATCTGAAATAGTCCAACTAATAGAAACAGGGAATAGAATGGGTTGCAGGGACGGACAGGGAGGGAGGAAATGGGAAATTGTTGCTCAGTGGGAATGAAGTTTCACTTATATGAAATGAATAAATTCTAGAGATCTGCTGAACAACATAATACCTATAGTTAACAATACAGTATTTTGTACTTCAAAATGTGTTAATAGATTTCATGTTATGCATTCTACACACACACACACATACACACACACCCCACAAAATAACACAAGGACATTTTTGGAGGTGACAGATATATTTGGAATCTTGATTCTGGTGGTGGTAACATGTCAGTATATGTATGTTCAAATTCATCAAAATGTATACGTTAGGTTTGTGCAAAATATTTGTACATCAATTATACCTCAATAAAGCTTAAAATTTTATGGGAAATTCTGCATCTGCTGCAGCTTCCTGAGTCTCTTATTCAGGTGGTGAGTGCCTGTCACTACATTCACCTGGTATACTGAGCATTTCTTCATGACAGAAGGGGGTGTTTTAATGTTCTATTAGGTGTAGTTCAAAAATCTCTCTCACTGAGAAGAAAAAGGGAGGATTTCTGCATTTGTAGGTCCTTATTTATTTATTTTGCATAATGGAAACTACTGTAAGACCTTCTTGCGCTAAATATGCTTCTTCTGTGGAAAGTACTTAATCTATGCTCTTATCTTTGCCATTAAAAACAAAAGCAAAAACGACTTCTAGTCACTCTTACTACGTCAAATTCTCCTATTATAGCTTCCATAGAAGATTGTACCTCTTATGTCACTTGTCACACTCACAATCTTACATGGTGCATGTTTATTCAGCGATCATCTCTCTTAACTACTAGTTTTTATTTGGTTTTCAATGTAGGTAGAAACTATATCTTTATTACTTGCTTTTATAGCTTTAATGTCTCATAGCTTCAGGCACATAAAAATGTAAAAATGTTAGTAAGAACTCAAATGTTTTCAGAGTGTCATGAGCTCTGCTAAAAGCTTTATATGAATCAACTCATTTAATCCTAAAAACAATCCTATAAAATTATTACTGTTATTATGCCCACTTTACTGATAAGAAAATAAAGGCTCAGAGATGTAAAGTGACTCCTTCAAAGGCATACAATTGCTACGGGGTAAAGTAAGGATTGAAATCTAGGCTATCTGTCAGTAGCAATATTTATAGAACAAATTGATAAATTAATGAATCAATGAATGGAATTTTCTTAATGACATTACTAAATTGGTCAAGATCTCATAGGAAATTAGATTTGATACCTTTCTTCAGTTGCACTGTGTGTTAATAAATTGAATGCTTTCCTTGGAAGTGTAGTACTGGCTTATGTATTACTGTTATCAAATGACCATCTAATTTTAGACATGCACAGTGATCTGTCTTATTACAAAGAAATAATACACAAGAAATCTTTAATACCGAATGTCAAGACTGTATAGCCTCTGGTATCTATTAACTGTATATTGCTAAATGTACAGATAATAAATCAGTAACCCCTGTGATTTTCATAAAGTTACCAGTTAGAAGATAAAACATTGAGGTGATGTTTTTAAATGTCTAAAACTCTACTGACCATTTTGTATTACTTCTAGCAATTTTAGGAAATATGTATATTTTTCTACTTCCTCAAAGGGTGGCCATGAATAAACAAAAGTGGAGCGAAGAATGGTTTTTAATTGATAAATTCGGATTATATAAATGACTGATCTAGATATTCTCTGTGTTTTAAAATAATTATTTGCATGAAAAAATTAAGGTTAATATCTCTTTTTAAATGGAAGATAGCTCTTATTGGATTATTTAATTATGTTCTTAAAATTTTCTGGAAAATGTCTACATTTTCAATTATTAATCTTTATAACTTTAGATGTTTAAAGCATATGACCATATGACTCTTAGTGAGTTTTAATCTAGAAATTATCTTAAGAATTTGTTTAGTATACAAATACGGACATTTTAGACTAGTTTCTGAAAAAAAAAATTTACATAATTTTAACCAAAAATTTAATTTCAGCCATTCATAAAATTGGATAAATTAAATACAGATTAAGATGGTTAACCAAATTAATTCCCTTTGTCTCCTTTGTCAATTACAGTAGTGAAATTCAATAGTTATTCTAATAATTTCCTTCCTAAATACCTTTCCAAGTCTTTATTTGATTTTGTGTTTATTAACCTAGAATAAAATGCTTTTCTTTTCACTATCTTATTGATAATTGGTTTCCACTTTTCTTGGTTTAGCTTAGGCAGTCCACACTATTCAAGGGAATATGAAGAATTGAGATATACATACGTTTGCCATATAGTGGAATCTTAATATCCAAGGACTCTTATACTCAGATTTGAGTATTTGCAAGAGATCAGGGGTCCACAGCCTAAAATAAATAGTAATTTTCCTGAGGCAGGTGAATAATGAGCACTGAGGGCTGATGTTTCAGAAATGAGTACAGCCAACCACACAACACCTTTAGCCAACTGGAGTTTTTAAAAGTCTTTTTCTTATATTGCATGGAAAGTATTTGAGTGATATTAACACATATGGGGATTAGATGTGTTAATCTAATTAACATATTTCTGGAGATATCCCTTGATAACATCAAGAGTCTAATGAAGTTCAAAAAAAATGAATTTAATTGTAATTGTGACCACTTTCTAAATAGAAAAAACAAAGAGAAAAACAATTTCTGAGTTTATTCTAGGATTCAAGTGATAAATTAACAAGCGTGTCAAAACATTGAGTATAGATGTCGTGCATGTTACAAATAACCCACAGAGCAACTGCCTGGCCAGTTCATTTAAGCCGTACTCTGACGATGGCTACACACTTAAGCTTTGCTGACTTGCCATGAAAAATTTTATAAGCAGCTGGTTCAATGAAAATCTTGCACTGATGAGATCTCCAGGACTTTTAGTATGACCAAGCACTTTATCAACATAGCTCTGTAAAAGGGAATAGATGGCCTGACATGCAGACTTGTCAGAACAAACAGAATGAAGGGGGACAGCATGGTTTAGTTATAAGGAGAATGCCTGACAACAGGAGGAACATCGTGTGCTTTATTTTTTCAGCTTTATAAGGCATAGCTGTAGGCCATCTTTCCATGACACATCAACTTCTGGCACCAGGGAAATAATATGTATGAGTTTAAAGAGATGTCATGATTTGACTTACAGGCCTGAACAACTTTCACTGTTAAGAATCTGGGGGAAAAAAAAAAAAAAAAAAAAGGAGCCAGAGTCATTGAACTTGCTAGCAATCCTGCTCTCATTTGTTAGAGGAAGAATATCTTGGTGAGGCAGGCGGCCCAGAAGCAAAGCACTTTAAGGAACACATCTTAACTAGCATCCTTCAGTCTCCAGGCTGACTGTCTACTCTGTTTCACCCATTGCTATAACCCAATATCCACACCTTATGAAGTAGAGCTATGTGTTTTCTTTACAAATTACTCTTTTGCTTTACTCATTGTCCCCACATACACTGCTTCTTTTTCTTTCGAGTGTTAGTCTACTGATTCTCCATATTTTCATGTGTTTCCGTTTCATCTTTCCTTGAGTTTCTCTTCTCTCATTTATTCACATCTCTCCATTTTATTTTTACCAGGTTATATTGCTCTTCCCTCCCAATTAAATTGCCACTTATCTAATTACAAGTCTAACAAATTAGGAGCACCTGTATGTATGCACATGCATTCAAATTGATTGGACTCCATTTAGCAAGCAATATATGTAGTCTTTAAACATATTTTACATAAATATAAATAAATGTAATATCCATTAATCCATCCAGTATTTACAGAGTACCTACTAGGTGATAGGTGTTACTCTTAGTACTAGGAATATTGCAGTGGATGAAGTTCCCGTGCTCATGAACATGACATTCTAGTGAGGAATTCAGACAAGAAGCAAATAAAATATAAAATAAAACATAATGTCAGGTAGTAATAATTGGTATCACTATGGCTGGGGTTCCTATTTTAGATAGGAATCACCATACAAGACTTCTTTGAGGAGGTGACTAATCAGAATGAAATACACAGCCCTTTAAGTATCCAGGAGAACAATGGTAAAAGTGGGTACTGTAGGCATGCGCTTGCAGAATAGCAGGGCGAGAATAGGACTGGGTCAAAGCAACATAGAAAACATGTGAGAGGAAATGAAGCTGAAAATACAATCATAATCCAGGTCATGTAGGGTCCTGAAAAAGACAAAATCTTTGGATTTTATTTTACAAAAGATGGCAAGCCAAGGGAAGGTTTAGATCAGGAAGATAACATGATGTGTCTGTTACTATAAACGGATAATTCTGGTTGCCACGATGAAATTAATCAGAACAGTGGAGGCAGGGAGACCAGTTAGAAGGCTATTACAATGAGCCACGTGGTCAATGATTGGCTTTGGGCTGTGTTGGCGACTTATCCAAGTGCAGGTGGTGAGGTGAGATTCCAGGCTAATTTTGAAAGAGAAGCTAAATGGGGCCAGGTGCCATGGCTCATGCCTGTAATCCCAGCACTTTGAGAGGCCAAGGTGGGTGGATTGCCTGAGCGCAGAAGTTAGAGACCAGACTGGCCAACATGGCGAAAACCCAGCTCTATTAAAAATACAAAAAATTATCCAGGTGTGGTGGCATGCACCTGTCATCTCAGGTACTTGGGAGGCTGAGGCAGGAGAATCACTTGAACCCAGAGACGGAGGTTGTGGTGAGCCAAGATCGTGCAATTGCACTCCAGCCTCGGCAACAAGAGTGAAATTAATAATAATAATAATAATATCTTTTCTATGTCTCAGAAAAACAACAACATGATAAAATCTTGGAAAAAATAAAACTGCATAATACAGCTAATCAATCATGTTACCTATAACTAAATATAGATGAAAAAAATACTCTTTTTCTCTAAGCACCATTTCAGAAGAATATTACTTGAATCTTTTCAGTAGCTCACTTTTTCCCTAAGAGAGAAGAATGCATAGCACATTACTTATTGATCCTTTATCATATGTAACTTACTTTAATAGTTATTTGGAAAATACACGTTTGATCAACTTAGTTCTCCTTAGTATGGAGTTAATAATTTGAGGATGGAAAATGCTTGGATATGTGCACGATTAACTGCAATACAAAACGATGGGAGACCAGAGCCACAAAGTGAGTCAAACAAAAAATCCCAAAGAATAAAAGACAATTTATTAGTATTCTTCCTAAGCCAGCCGATAATTCAGAGGAAACCAAATAAAACACTATCCAAAATAATGTATAATAGGCAATCACTTTCCTTCCAGAAGCATGAGATTTGATTACCATCTTTTTAACTTATATGAAGATAAATGTGGTCTATGGTCATAAAATCCCCTGGACGTTTGAAAAATCTATTCACATTATTCAATGAGATTACATTCTGTAGTAGTATATTCCATACGTTGATTGTATACTCTGTTATATCATTTTAGTTTATTTGCTCCATATTTACTACCCTTCATTTCTAAGTACCTTTTTTCTCTCTTATTATTGTAGCATGGTAATAGGTGAAATTGATTCATCAACTACCATCATTCTTTTAAAATGCTGATCCTTTTAGCTATACTGACTTATGTTTTCTCCTCTGTTATAGAAATGAACTACTGTTATATCCTTGGCTAAATTCATGGGCTAGCTAGTATCCCATGAATGCAAATCTCATATTTAGGGGAGGATAACTGAAATAAAAATGTGTCCTTCCCATGCATGCCATTGCAGCAATTCTGCTTGCCTTCAACTTTTCTAAACATGCGAGAAACATAGAGAATTATCCTGTCGTTTGGTCATTGAATACAATGTGAACTGGTGTTATTTTCTGCATAAACAGTAACTAGTCTTTAGAAACCTTTGTAGTTTTTCAATGAGGTTGAAAAAATATGCCAAATGTATTAAGTTTAACTTAAAATGTTAAAAATTAATTAAGATATGTTTATATAACTCCCTTTTTATTCTGCCATCATTTTTTTCTCATTATAAAGTTAAATTGGGTGCTCAAAGGCAGCATAACTCCGTATTTAAAATCCAAATTTTAGAGTGGACTATTCTTTACTTTTAAAATGAAGGCAATAATAACAGCTCTTACTGGAGTTGTGGTTAGCATGGCATGGGTTATTATAAGTAACATGATTATTAGAGGGCCTCACTGTAGATTAGCTGTATTTAGTATTGCTAAAGGAATAGCTCTCTGCTGCTTTGTGAAAAATAGTATGATGGCAAGGTAAAAGAAGACTCATTAATTTGCTTAATTTATACTAAAGTTATCTTAGTGAAAAAGTATCAAAATGTTCTATATTTTGAATATTTGAGATATGATCTATATGCTAAATTAAGAGTTAGCCTAGGAATCTGGAATAAATGCAAAAATATACATTAATTCTCAAACAGTATTCAATTTTGAAACATAGTAAAATATAGAAAAGAATAAAAGAGGCAAGTTTTTAAAATACTAAACTATTTTCTATTTCTAAAGAATCTGCTAAACACAATATTTTTCCTCTTTCATGTAAACAATCTAACCAGACATTCTTATCTGAAAGATATGTAATACAACCCTAAGAATAATTAAAAATTATCTTCAGTTTTATTTTTTCAGTGGATTATATTTAATTATATTTGACTAAGTCCTGCATGACATATAGGTGCACCTTTTATTTACTGATCTTTTACTAGTTAGAATAAAGCTGACTTTCACTTTAGAGTTGAATTGCCAATATGCTTGGAAGTTTTCTTCCTGCATAACACACTGTAACATACTGCCGTGGCTTGAACTGTTCTATCTGCCTTTCTTTACTTTAATCTTACTCTTGAAGACTCAACTTAGAGGGTACCTCCTCCAAGGAGCTTTTTCTTAAACAAATAGACTGGTGTAGGTGTTCTTCCCCCTTTTTTCCTCTTACATTTATGTATAATATTCTACTTGCTATATAATACCAAAATATATTATGTGTTTATTTCCCTAATGGAATATAATCACCTTTATGTTGCACAGATTATTTCTTACTTATTTTTTCCAGACAGTATCTAACAGAATGTTCATGTAAAGTAGGGGAATCAATGAAAAGAATGTTATCTCTTTAAAAAAAAAAACTGAACTTCTATGTTCTTGTTTAAAATTTGCATTTGTAAAGTGAATCCTAAATAAAGTCTGATCTTCAAAAGTGAGCCCAGTTTTCAGATATTTTAGTGTTCTGAATAAAAATTCCAAGAAGCTAATGATAGATAAGTAAAAATATATTTAGAGCTGTTTTCATCAAACAGTTGAAAAGCTCTTTCAAATTTAAAATTTAGTTATTTGAGTCATTCTCCTCTTTCTTCCCTACATAATACAAATCTCACTACGTAATGATGAATATTTCAAGTGTTAATTTGTACTGGGGTTGTTAATATGTGCTTTCCATAGAGATCATCTAAACACCTGCTGCTCTGACATTTTTGTGGCCCTTTAAAACTGTACCTGAGTTTTATATTTGGTATTTGATTTTAGTATTCTCTGTGGTGCCTGTGATGAACAAAGTCAGGTCTGCTGCAGGGTCCTTCCTAGGGGGGCAAACGATGTTGCTCTGTTTCCCTTATGTCACCTACATTGCAATCTTGTTGCTGAACCTTTCCATTGTTCTAGGAAAACATATTAAATATTAAAACTTTTATTATTTAACCTATACTGATTAATACATTTCTTATGGAACATGTGGTTGATTATAGCATTTACATTCCTCTGACTGGGCTGTGTGGTAATAAATTTCTCATCAGTCCAGTAAGCTAGGTAGCTTGGCTGCTTTAATATAGAAGAAGAAGGTAGAGATAGAAATTCGATTTTTCAAGATTCTTAGGAGAACACCTTCTTCTTTTTTATTAAAAATCAATTCAAACATTGGTGAAGAGTTACGATTGACTTTTTTTGCCTATTGATTGATATACCTAGCACAGTGCAAACACATGAATAAATATTTCTAAAGAGACAAAGGATAATAATAACTTTTTAAAGGCCTATATAAGGCCCTACAAATAATCATATGTATAAAGAATATAGGGACTTCCCTAATAAGCAACAATTGGATATAAAAATAATATTTTAGAGACACTGTAGTATATTGGATGGAAGAGTATAATGGAGGGGGTGCAACCAAGATGGCTGAATAGGAACAGCTCCAGTCTACAGCTCCCAGCATGAGCGACACAGAAGACGGGTGATTTCTGCATTTCCAACTGAGGTACCAGGTTCATCTCACTGGGAAATGCCGGATCATCTCACTGGGAAGTGCCAGACAGTGGGTGCAGGACAGTGGGTGCAGTGCATCCTGTGTGAGCTGAACCATGGCGAGGCATCACCTCACAGGCAAGCACAAGGGGTCAGGGAATTCCCTTTCCTAGTCAAAGAAAGGGGTGACAGATGGCACCTGGAAAATCGGGTCACTCCCACCCTAATACTGCACATTTCCAATGGGCTTAACAAATGGCACACCAGGAGATTATATCCCGCACATGGCTTGGAGGGTCGTATGCCCATGGAGCATTGCTCATTGCTAGCAAAGCAGTCTGAGATCAAACTGCAAGGAGGCAGCAAGGCTGGGGAGGGGTGCCCGCAATTGCCAAGGCTTGAGTAGGTAAACAAAGCAGCCAGGAAACTCGAACTGGGTGGAGCCCACCACAGCTCAAGGAGGCCTACCTGCCTCTCTAGGCTCCACCTCTGGGGGCAGGGCACAGACAAACAAAAGACAGCAATAACTTCTGCAGACCTAAATGTCCCTGTCTGACAGCTTTGAAGAGAATAGTGGTTCTCCCATCATGCATCTTGAGATCTGAGAATGGGTAGACTGCCTCCTCAAGTGGGTCCCTGACCCCCGAGTAGCCTAACTGGGAGACAACCCCCAGAAGGGTTGGAATGACACCTCACATGGCTGGGTACTCCTCTGTGACAAAACTTCCAGAGGAATGATAAGGCAGCAGCATTTGCGGTTCACAAATATCCGCTGTTCTGCAGCCACCGCTGCTGATACCCAGGCCAAAAGGGTCTGGAGTGGACTTCCAGCAATCTCCAACAGACCTGCAGCTGAGGGTCCTGACTGTTAGCAGGAAAACTAACAAACAGAAAGGACATCCACACCAAAAACCCATCTGTATGTCACCATCATCAAAGACCAAAGGTAGATAAAACCACAAAGATGGAGAAAAAACAGAGAAGAAAAACTGGAAACTCTAAAAATCAAAGCACCTCTCCTCCTCCAAAGGAACGCACCTTCTCACCAGCAACGGAACAAAGCTGGATGGAGAATGACTTTGACAAGTTGAGAGAAGAAGGCTTCAGACGATCAAACTACTCCGAGCTAAAGGAGGAAGTTCGAACCCATGGCAAAGAAGTTAAAAACCTTGAAAAAAAATTAGACAAATGGCTGCTAGAATAACCAATGCAGAGAAGTCCTTAAAGGACCTGATGGAGCTGAAAATCATGGCACAAGAACTATGTGATGAATGGACAAGCCTCAGTAGCTGATGTGATCAACTGGAAGAAAGGGTATCAGTGATGGAAGATGAAATGAATGAAATGAAGTGAGAAGAGAAGTTTAGAGAAAAAAGAATAAAAAGAAATGAACAAAGCCTCCAGGAAATATGGGACTATGTGAAAAGACCAAATCTAAGTCTGATTGGTGTACCTGAAAGTGATGGGGAGAAAGGAACCAAGTTGGAAAACACTCTGCAGGATATTATCCAGGAGAACTTCCCCAATCTAGCAAGGCAGCCCAACATTCAAATTCAGGAAATACAGAGAACGCCACAAAGATACTCCTCGAGAAGAGCAACTCCAAGACACAGAATTATCAGATTCACCAAAGTTGAAATGAAGGAAAAAATGTTAAGGGCAGCCAGAGAGAAAGGTTAGGTTACCCACAAAGGGAAGCCCATCAGACTAACAGCTGATCTCTTGGCAGAAACTCCACAAGCCAGAAGAGAGTGGGGACCAGTATCCAACATTCTTAAAGAAAAGAATTTTCAACCAAGAATTTCATATCCAGCCAAACTAAGCTTCACAAGTGAAGGAGAAATAAAATACTTTATAGACAAGCAAATGCTGAGAGATTTTGTCACTGCCAGGCCTACCCTAAAAGAGCTCCTGAAGGAAGCACTAAACCTGGAAAGGAACAACCGGTACCAGCCACTGCAAAAACATGCCAAATTGTAAAGACCATCAAGGCTAGGAAGAAACTGCATCAACTAACGAGCAAAATAACCAGCTAACATCATAATGACAGGATCAAATTCACACATAACAATACTAACCTTAAATGTAAATGGGCTAAATGCTCCAATTAAAAGGCACAGACTGGCAAATTGGATAAAGAGTCAAGACCCATCAGTGTGCTGTATTTAGGAAACCCATCTCACATGCAGAGACAAGCATAAGCCCAAAATAAAGGAATGGAGGAAGATCCACCAAGCAAATGGACAACAAAAAAAGACAAGGGTTGCAAACCTAGTCTCAGATAAAACAGAGTTTAAACCAACAAAGATCAAAAGAGACAAAGAAGGCCATTACATAATGGTAAAGGGATCAATTCAACAAGAAGAGCTAACTATCGTAAATATATATGCACCCAATACAGGAGCACCCAGGTTCATAAAGAAAGTCCTTAGTGACCTACAAAGAGCCTTAGACTCCCACACAATAATAATGGGAGACTTTAACACCCCACTATCAACATTAGACAGGTCAACGAGACAGAAAGTTAACAAGGATATCCAGGAATTTAACTCAGCTCTGCACCAAGTGGACCTAATAGATATCTACAGAACTCTCCACCCTAAATCAACAGAATATACATTCTTTTCAGCACCACATCACACCTATCCCAAAATTGACCACATAGGTGGAAGTAAAGCTCTCCTCAGCAAATGTAAAAGAACAGAAATTATAACAAACTGTCTCTCAGACCACAGTGCAATCAAACTACAACTCAGGATTAAGAAACTCACTCAAAACCTCTCAACTACATGGAAACTGAACAACCTGCTGCTGAATGACTACTGGGTACAAAACGAAATGAAGGCAGAAATAAAGATGTTCTTTGAAACCAATGAGAACAAAGACACAACATACCAGAATCTCTGGGACACATTCAAAGCAGTGTGTAGAGGGAAATTTATAGCACTAAATGCCCACAAGAGAAAGCAGGAAGGATTTAAAATAGACACCCTAACATTACAATTAAAAGAACTAGAGAAGCAAGAGCAAACACATTCAAAAGCTAGCAGAAGGCAAGAAGTAACTAAGATCGGAGCAGAACTGAAGGAAATAGAGACATAAAAAACCCTTGAAAACATCAATCAATCCAGGACCTGGTTTTTTGAAAAGATCAACAAAATTGATAGACTGCTAGCAAGACTAATAAAGAAGAAAAGAGAGAAGAATCAAATAGACATAATAAAAAATGATAAAGGAGATGTCACCACCGATCCCACAGAAATACAAACTACCATCAGAGAATACTATAAACACCTCTAAGCAAGTAAACTAGAAAATCTAGAAGAAATGGATAAATTCCTCAACACATACACCCTCCCAAGGCTAAACCAGGAAGAAGTTGAATCGCTGAATAGACCAATAACGGGCTCTGAAATTGAGGCAATAATCAATAGCTTACCAACCAAAAAAAGTCCAGGACCAGATGGATTCACAGCCGAATTCTATCAGAGATACAAGGAGGAGCTGGTACCATTACTTTTGAAACTATTCCAGTCGATCGAAAAAGAGGGAATCCTCCCTAACTCATTTTATGAGGCCAGCCTCATCCTGATACCAAAGCCTGACAGAGACACAACAAAAAAAGAGAATTTTAGACCAATATCCTTGATGAACATTGATGCAAAAATCCTCAATAAAATGCTGGCAAACCGAATTCAGCAGCACATCAAGAAGCTTATCCACCATGATCAAGTGGGCTTCATCCCTGGGATGCAAGGCTGGTTCAACATACGAAAATCAATAAACGTAATCCAGCATATAAACAGAACCAAAGACAAAAAACACATGATTATCTCAATAGATGCAGAAAAGGCCTTTGACAAAATTCAATAACCTTCATCCTAAAAACTCTCAATAAATTAGGTATTGATGGGACGTATCTTAAAATAATCAGAGCTCTCTATGACAAACCCACAGCCAATATCATACTGAATAGACAAAAACTGGAAGCATTCCCTTTGAAAACTGGCACAAGACAGGGATGCCCTCTCTCACCACTCCTATTCAGCATAGTGTTGGAAGTTCTGGCCAGGGCAATCAGGCAGGAGAAGGAAATAAAGGGCATTCAATTAGGAAAAGAGGAAGTCAAATTGTCTCTGTTTGCAGATGACATGATTATATATCTAGAAAACCCCATTGTCTCAGCCCAAAATCTCCTTAAGCTGATAAGCAACTTCAGCAAAGTCTCAGGATACAAAATAAATGTGCAAAAATCACAAGCATTCTTATATACCAATCACAGACAAACAGAGAGCCAAATCATGAGTGAACTGCAATTCACAATTGCTTCAAAGAGAACAAAATACCTAGGAATCCAACTTACAAGGGATGTGAAGGACCTCTTCGAGGAAAACTACAAACCACTGCTCAATAAAATAAAAGAGGATACAAACAAATGGAAGAACATTCCATGCTCACGGGTAGGAAAAATCAATATCTTGAAAATGGCCATACTGCCCAAGTTAATTTATAGATTCAATGCCATCGCCTACATGCTATCGCTGACTTTCTTCACAGAATTGGAAAAAACTACTTGAAAGTTCATATGGAACCAAAAAAGAGCCCACATTGCCAAGTCAATCCTAAGCCAAAAGAACAAAGCTGGAGACATCATGCTACCTGACTTCAAACTATACTACAAGGCTACAGTAACCAAAACAGCATGGTACTGGTACCAAAACAGAGATATAGATCAATGGAACAGAACAGAGCCCTCAGAAATAACGCTGCATATCTACAACTATCTGATCTTTGACAAACCTGACAAAAACAAGCAATGGGGAAAGGATTCCCTATTTAATAAATGGTGCTGGGAAAACTGGCTAGCCATATGTAGAAAGCTGAAACTGGATCCCTTCCTTACGCCTTATACAAAAAATAATTCAAGATGGATTAAAGACTTACATGTTAGACCTAAAACCATAAAAACCCTAGAAGAAAACCTAGGCAATGCCATTCAGGACATAGGCATGGGCAACAAAAGCCAAAATTGACAAATGGGATCTAATTAAACTAAAGAGCTTCTGCACAGCAAAAGAAACTACCATCAGAGTGAACAGGCAACTGACAGAATGGGAGAAAATTTTTGCAACCTACTCATCTGACTAAGGGCTAATATTCAGAATCTACAATGAACTCAAACAAATTTAAAAGAAAAAAAACAAACAACCCCATCCACAAGTGGGCGAAGGATATGAACAGACACTTCTCAAAACAAGATACTTATGCAGCCAAGAAACACATGAAAAAATGCTCATCATCACTGGCCATCAGAGAATTGCAAATCAAAACCACAATGAGATACCATCTCACACCAGTTAGAATGGCGATCATTAAAAAGTCAAGAAACAACAAGTGCTGGAGAGGATGTGGAGAAATAGGAACATTTTTACACTGTTGGTGGGACTGTAAACTAGTTCAACCATTGTGGAAGTCAGTGTGGCGATTCCTCAGGGATCTAGAACTAGAAATACCATTTGACCCAGCCATCCCATTACTGGGTATATAGCCAAAGGATTATAAATCATGCCGCTATAAAGACACATGCACACGTATGTTGATTACAGCACTGTTCACAATAGCAAAGACTTGGAACGAACCCAAATGTCCATCAATGATAGACTGGATTAAGAAAATGTGGCACATATACACCATGGAATACTCTGCAGCCGTAAAAAATGATGTCCTTTGTAGGGACATGGTTGAAACTGGAAACCATCATTCTCAGCAAACTATTGCAAGGACAAAAAACCAAACACCACATGTTCTCACTCATAGGTGGGAATTGAACAATCAGAACACATGGACACAGGAAGGGGAACATCACACACTTGGGCCTGTTGTGGGGTGGGGGGAAGGGGGAGGGATAGCATTAGGAGATATACCTAATGCTAAATGACGAGTTAATGGGTGCAGCACACCAACATGGCACATGTATACATATGTAACAAACCTGCACACTGTGCACATGTACAATAAAACTTAAAGTATAATAAAATTTTTTTTAAAAAGAGTATATTGGGAAGCAGATGCCCTACTGTTTGATGTATGACTTTTTGTCATGTTTTACTTCTCTAGATCTCAATTTCCTAATATGTGAACTGAAAAGCCATATTGTCATGATGATCCCATATATTTAAACAATTCATGATTTTATGCCCTACCTCTTTTCTTTATTAGAATTCAAATCTACAGGGAGGAAAATTTTGTATATTTGTTACAGGCAGATATTTTTCTCCCTTAAATACAAAAGATCAAATTAGATAAATGAAGTATTAATGGAAAAATTATATATATATAGTGAGAATGGGGACAATATAGTATTTCCAATAAAGTAAATCTCTTTTTCAGTGTATTTTTATAGTTTTTTAATGGTTAAGAATGTCTCTCCAACCAAGAATATTGGGGGAAGAGAAAATGCTGATTTCTTACTCAGATTATTCTAATTATTCCATAAAATTGTATCTCTAGAATAAAAGAGATGTGAGGAATTTTCCTTGTAGAATATTACCAGGTAAGAGAAAAGGCCTAACAACATTAACACCAATATATAGTACAGCTGGTTATCAAACAAAAACTCCACAACCTTACAGCACATGCTCAGTGCTTCCGATCATCTTTATAGGGACCCAGGATCACAAAATACTTGAGAAAGTTTCTAAGAAATAGAAATAACAATGAAGACAACAGTTACTAAACAGGAATAAAATGTATATTTCATTAATAAAGTAGTTTAACTAGAAAACATTAATATCATCAGATACCTAAAATATAATACATGTATTTAAAATAAATATTAGTATAAAAAGCACTCTTGAAAATTAAAAACATGACAGCAGATATAATAAATAGGAAATTTGGCCGATGTTGAATAAATGTCCCCAGACCTTAGAGCTGAATCAGAGAAAGGAAAAATAGAAAACTATTAAAGGCGTCTAATATTTCATTAATTACAGTTCCAGACCAAACAAAAACAAAAACAAAAAGTTGGGTGGGAGGAAAATAATGAGAAACTTTTAAGTGTTTTAGTAGAATCAAAAAACTAAAGTTTATAAATAATAAGGGCCAATTAAGGGCACAGAACAATGGTTGAAAATTGGCCAACACCAAGGAAAATATTAATGCAGAGTTTCATACGCTGAGAACAAAGAGATGCTGTAAGCCACTAGAGAGATGTGGCTGAAAAAAAATCTCCCATCAAAGCCTAATGATTACATAACAGCACCAATGAAAATAACATAATTGGGGCAATGACTTCAAAAGTGTGTGTGAATATGGTTTGTACTCTTAAAATTTGTAAAGTAAAAATCTTAATCAGATATGTGGTAAAATTAAAACATTTCAAACATTCCAGTTCTCAAAAAAATTATTTCCAACGTTTTCTCTTTCTGAGAGCAAGTAAAAAATGTACGTCACATAAGTGAGAAAATAAATAAAAAATAGGAAATACACAGGATGTAGAAAACACAGACACAACTACAGAGAAACTCAAAGAAAAATATGGAAGATGAACGAGGGAGATTTCATAATGGGCAACTGTACAACAGGTATAAAGCAGGATAGAGATTAGAACTGTTCAGACATCTCTGAGAGAGATTTCACAAATGAGGTAAAGTTTTAAGGATAACTGTTGAATATGAAAGCATTGGGATTTAGACAATTAAAAGAGTTTAGCATTAAATTAATGAAAATACCTACAAAATAATGAAAAAAAGGAGAAAGACAATTTCAATTCCTATGGAAAAAAATAAAAAACTATTCTGGAACAAATATAACATAGTACTTTTCTGTGACAAGAACAGTATTGCTATAGTTCAAATAACATAAAATAACATAAACATTGGCTACTGAACTACCTAGCAAAGGTTTCTGTTACTCAGTGGTAATCAGTACGTGCTTTCTAATCTCAAAGGAAAATCACATTTCCTGGTTCCTTGTAGTTGGGCAAGGGCTGATGATGAGTTCTAGCAGGTGGATTGTGGATACAAGGTAGTCATGTCATTTCTGAGTTGAGGACATTAATTGTCTGTGTGAGCCCCTTCAGCATTCTTTTTCCCTGCAGAATTGACTGAAAAGGACACAGAGGACGCAAATATTGAGTTATGGAACTTCCGTCAGTCTTAACTGTTGAGACACCTGGAGAGGTTCCTGGACCTGTACTGGGCTTTGCTTGAGCAAAAAGTGAAATCTTTCAGTTTTAAGCCATGAAAATGTTGGAGTTGTTGCTGCAGCAAAATCTAGCCTAAATCAATTTGTAAAATCCAAACTATAATATATTTTAATGGGAAGATGTGGGGATAGAAAATGTGTGTCTGTGTGTATGTTCTGTCAACTGGAGAATCACAAGGTTGATTAATTTGGAGAAGAGGCATTATTTCTTACAAAGGGTTACAGCCTGCTGGCTGGCCATTCCTAACAAGGGGGAAGCATTGCCTCTGGCAGAAACCTTTAGCAGGCACTTAGAGGAAGACAAGGTGAAAATCAAGAATTTATGCTGAAGGTGTTGGCTGATAAACATTTTCAACAGGTTATAGGAGAAGCTATTAATATTTACTAAGGGGTGATGCACACATGGGTGATAAGCAAACATGCATGTTATATGTGTTGCATGTTCATTTGGGGCCAGAGACTTAACATTTAAATGTATTACAATTAGGTCCTATATGTCAAAAGATGAAGCAGGGATGTAGAGGCATTCAGTAGCCTCTGTAAATGGACTAGAAGCAGCCCATGGTCTGTGGTTTCTTACCAGGAAGAGGTTACTAACTCAGTCTCTTGTCAAAAGTTGTAGTTATGGCTTGTGAAGCAAAGGGGTTAATTAGTGTCTGGTGGTGGATGAGCTGCGATTGTTTCAATATTGCTTATCTGGAGATCAGTGCTGTTTAGCTGCTAGAGAAAAAGAAAAAACCTTGTGGCAGTTAGAATGTAATTTATTCTCCAAATGTAGGAGTGTGTGACTTACCCCTTGCCTGGCATGGCCTTAGGTCTTGTTTATAATGTGATATCTATCACCACAAAGAATCCTTTTCGTCAGTCTTATAATCACCATTTTAACATCAATATTGGTCCACTGTTGTGTCTGAACCATAAAAGGTAGGAGGTGTAACGAGGCGTTCTCAACCTCCTGTTTCATCAAAACGAAGAATTCAGTTTTTAAGGTTACCCTGGATTACCATTGACCAAGAGGGGATATGTTCAGTTCATTGGGGGCCTTAGGATTTTGAGTTCTCAGTGCACACATATATGTATGGTCAGGTAATGGCAACAGTGAAATGGTGGTAAAAGAAAGTTATCCTCTTCTACAGTAGAGGGCCAAAAGAAAATGGCTAAAACTGAAACATAAAAATGTACAAATAGAGCCATTGTGTTTGTACTCATGGAAGTAACTACCAAAAGTCTAGCCAAAATGATTGCAGTCCTTGCGTTGCAGGTTTTCAGCAGGTGCACATTTCAGTAACTGCTGTTTAAATAGCACCAGTTCCCCAAAACATGGTTCAGATTTTTGCCATGGAAATGCTGTAACTACAAACTGTAAAAACTCTACTGCTAGCTTATCAGCCCACAAGTCATTAACTACATCAGAGATGTGCATCATGATTAGTGACCAATTGTATCGCTACTTTCAAAATCTGTTGATTGGTCACTGCATACCTGTTATTTAGCTTATGCACAATTGTCTTGTCTTCCAATGATAAACCCATATGAGGTTTTACAAGAATGAATGATAAAAGCAGGTAGTTGGCTGACAAAGACGAAAGTTCACAAGTAAATGGAAAGTGATAAAACTGGAAGTGAAATCTGAATAAAACACAAATGAATTATAGAAATAAATAGCTGACTATAAGATTGTTGACACTCACTGAACGCTGTGTTCTGTTGAACACGGTTGCTATTGGAGAGACTCTAAATGATATGGTTTGGCTATGTCCCCACCCAAATTTCATCTTGAATTATAGTTTCCTTAATCCCCACATGTCATGGGAGGTACCTGGTGGGAGGTAATTGAATCATGGGGGTGGTTACTCCCATGCTGCTGTTCTCATGATAGTGAGTTTTCACAAGATCTGATGGTTTTATAAGGGGCTCCCGTGCCTTTACTTGACACTTCTCTCTCCTGCCACCATGTGAGGAAGGACGCATTTGCTTCCTCTTCTACCATGATTGTAAGTTTCCTGAGGCCTCCCCAGCCATGCTAAACTGTAAGTCAATTAAACCTCTTTCCTTTATAAATTGCCCAGTTTCAGGTATGTCTTTCTCAGCAGCGTGAGAACAGACTAATACAGTGAATTGGTACCAGGAGAGAGTGGGGTGCCACTATAAGGATACCCAAAAATGTGGAAACAACTTTAGAACTGTGTAACAGGCAGAGGTTGGAACAGTTTGGAGTGCTCATATGAAGACAAGAAAATGTGGGAATATTTGGAACTTCCTAGAGATTTGGAGGGCTCAGAAGACAGGAAGATGTGGGAAAGTTTGGAACTTCCTAGAGACATGTTGAATGGCTTTGACCAAAATGGTGATAGTGATATGGACATTGAAGTCCAGGCTGAGGTGCTCTCAGATGGAGATGAGGAACTTGTTGGCAACTGGAGCAAAAGTTACACTTGCTATGCAAAGAGACTGGCAGCACTTAGCCCTCACCCTAGAGATCTGTAAAACTTTGAACTTGAAAGCAATGATTTAGGGTATTTGGCAGAATAAATTTCCAAGTGGCAAAGCATTCAAGAGGAAGCAGAGCATAAAAATTTGGAAAATTTACAGCCTGACAATGCAATAGAAAAGAAAAACCCATTTTCTGGGGAGAAATTCAAGCCAGCTGCAGAAATATTGCATAAGTAACAAGGAGCTGAATGTTAATCATTAAGACAATGGGAAAAATGTTTCCAGGGCATGGCAGAGACCTTTGCAGCAGCCCCTCCCATCACAGGCCCAGAGGCCTAGGAGGGAAAAATGGTTCCCTGGGCCAGGTCCAGGGACCCTTGCTGCATTCCTCCTTGGGAAATGGTGCCCTGCATCCCAGCCACTCCAGCCTTGGCTAAAACGGGCCAAGGGACAGCTCAAGCTGTTGCTTCAAAGGGTGAAATCCCCAAGCCTTAGCAACTTCCACATGGTATTGGCCCTATGGGTGCACAGAAGGCAAGACTCAAGGTTTGGGAATCTCTGCCTAGATTTCAGACAATGTATGGAAATGCCTGGATGTCCAGGTAGAACTCTGCTATAGGGGCAGAGCCTCCATGGAGAACCTATGCTAGGGCAGTGCAGAAGGAAAATGAAATGTGGGGTCAGAGCTCCCCTCACATAGTCCTCACTAGGGCACTGCCTAGTGGAGCTGTGAGAAGAGGGCCACTGCCCTCCAGACCCCAGAATGTTAGATCCACCAACAGCTTGCACCATGCACCTGGAAAAGCTGCGGAGACTCAATGCCAGTTGTGAATGCAGCTGGGGCAGGAGTCTGTACCCTGCAAAGTCACAGGGGCAGAGATGCCCAAGGCTGTGGGAGCCCACCTATTGCATCAGCATAACTAGATGTGATACATGAAGTCAAAGGAAATCATTTTGGAACTTTAAGGTTGAATGACTGCCTATTGGAGTTTGGACTTTCATGGGTCCTGTAGCCCCTTTGTTTTAGCCAATTTCTCCAATTTGGAACAGGTTTATTTACCAATGCCTACACCCCTATTGTATCTACGAAGTAACTAACTTGATTTTGATTTTACAGGCTTATAGGTGGAAGGGACTTCCCTTGTCTCAGATGAGACTTTTGACTTGAACTTTGGGTTAATGCTAGAATGAGCTAAGACTTTGGGGGACTGTTGGAAAGGCATGATTGTGTTTTGAAATGTGAGGACATGAGATTTGGGAGGGGGCAGGGGCAGAATGATATGGTTTGGCTGTGTCCCCACCCAAATCTCATCTTGAATTGTAGTTCCCATAATCCCCACGTGTCATGGGAGGTACTCAGTGGGAGGTAATTGAATTATGGGGTGGTTACCCTCATGCTGCTGATCTCATGACAGTGAATGAGTTCTCATGAGATCTGATGGTTTTATAAGGGGCTTTTCCCCCTTTGCTTGGCACTTCTCTCTCCTGCTACCATGTGAAGAAGGATTTGTTTGCTTCCCCTTCTGCCTTGATTATAAGTTTCCTGAGGGCTTCCCAGCTATGCTGAACTGTGGGCCAGTGAAACCTCTTTCCTTTATAAATTACCCAGTCTCCAGTATGACTTTATTAGCAGCATGAGAACAGAATAATATACTAGATATGCAGCCAGAAAAATTTAGTGGAGAATTTTATTGACATATATGAGAAAAGCACTTATGACAAAAGGATGAAGACTCCCAAAGGAAGTGATGCCAATAAAAACTTTACATTGATGGATCCTTTTGAGATAGTTCATGATACTGAAAATGCAAAAGGTGAAATATTTGAAGCTCACCCAGTTTGAGAAAGGATTATGACAATTTATAAAGGCATAGAAAATGCTCACTCCTTATCATCTGTCCAACTACTCGAGTTTTTATGAAGAAATAAATGTTAAATTACAATATGTAATAAAATATTAGCTTCACTATTTTTCTTTTCTAATTTTCTTATATATTTATCACTGATGATAAAAGTCTTTAATGTTTTGACAAACATTTTTAAAGGTCACAGAACCATCATCATTTTCTATTGGTTATTAAGATAGCTTATACAATGTCCCATTTCACAGTCACTCTTATGGTCAGGCACTGTCACACTATGTGAGGACTGTGTGTAGTTGAAAATTGTTCCCTCTAGAGATTGTGAAATTAGGAGGAAAAGTGGATAGAAGACTCCTGTTCTATGTAATAAGTCTTGTAGTAGTGGTTCTTTCAGTGTAGTATTCAGTAGTATGCCTAACTTTGATGAAAACCTAAATATGAATAAATATAAACTATTTTTAATAATTACAATGAAAGCCATATTTAATGTAATATATTCTTTGGACAATGAAGATAGGACCTTCTGTGGCCAATAATTTTTACATGAAATAATGACTGTTTCAGTTATTCAGCAGTGGGATTTGTTTTGAGTTTTCTAAATTGTATAATTATAATGGTAATCATAATGGCAAATATTTATTGAATATACTTTATGTATCTGGCAATAAGATACAACTTCATTTGCATTATCCCATGTGATCTTCACCACCATTTTACGAGATAGATATTATTATACTCATTTTTTTCTTCAAGGTAGAAATCAGTGGTTAAACTTTCCCAAAGTCACAGAGCAATTATGATGCAGACAAGATTTGAAACTAAGAACTCTAACTTCAAAAATCTGGTTGATAATTTTTTAAGTTATGATTCCATGCAACTGCTGCTGAATCTGGTGGTGACAGCTGTTGTGAAGTGCTCATCGTTATGACAGCAATAACAATAACTATGAAATAAAAGAAAATACATTGATGGATAAATTCATCAATTTATTTAAAATATTCATTTAGTAGCTCATCAATTTCATTTTATTTGTGAAACCTGAGAGCTCCTGGAGGGTCTTTCAGCTCTTTCTCATAAGGTTATTTATTTCAGTTTACACTAAAAATGAGTTTTTTTAAGTTACCCAGTTTGAGTTGCCATCACTCTCATTCTATTTTTCAGCCTAATAATCAGAAATGTAAAGCCGGGAGGTAGAAAAGTGGGGGAGCCTCAATGAAAACTTAATTAAATTCTCTATTGTTTGTCATTTAAAAATAATTTATAATAGAGACACGTTAATGTTTTAGAAGAAAAATGGCTTTTAGACATGTGTTTCTTAAACTAAGGAACACATTAAAATCACTTAGTTAGATGGTTAACTATACAATTTCTTGTCTATATCCAAGACCTAAAGAATCACAAACTATATGAATATATCATGAAATTTCAATTTGTTTCAAGGTCTATGGGTAATGCCTAGTATTTAAAATTTTTTTTCACATTTTATTAAACCAAATTTTACTTTACTTTTTAAGTTATAATTTTCTTTCTTCCATTAAAAAAATTAAGCAGTTTTATTGAACAATCATTGATATGCAAAAACCTTCATCCATTTAAAGCACACAATTTGTTAAGTTTGGACATAAGTATATATCTGCAGAACCATTACCACAGCCAAGGTAATAAACATATCTATCACCTCCAAAAGCATTCTTGTGCCCCTACGTTTCATTTGTTTGTTTGTTTGTTTTGTAGTAAGAACATTTAAGATTAGATCCACCCCCTTAATAATTTTTTTAACTCCACAACACAGTATTGTTAACAATAGGCACTACATTGTACATACATAAGTTCAATGGGTACAAAATTTCATTTATGCCCTATAATGTTTAAGAGTTGGTCTGAGGAATATCATTTCAAAAATAGAAAAATTGTATTGAAAAATCCATGACTACTTTGTTTTATAAATATCAAAACTACTTTACAAAACATAATTTTAGGAAACTTTACCTGACCTATCGAAAAATTGAGATCCAGTGAGAGTGAAATGCAAACTTAATCTCAAACTTTTTCTGTAAAGATTGCCAGGTAGATGGTATTCAATCAATGCATTAGTTACTTAGATTTTTCCTACAGGTGGTCATAAAAATAAATATGTAGAAAGGAACTTGCCTATGGTAAGAATTTTCTGTGCTGTTTTCTTAATAACATTTTATCTTTTTCATTGATAAAAAGTCCATTTCTTGAGTTTAGCTATAAATAATGGCTGATTTGTTTATAAGAAAAAATTGTTGTTTATTTTAAAACTACAATATTAAAATAAAACAAAGAAAAAACATATTTATAAATTAAGTATCTTACAAAGTCAATCAGAAAAAGAAATATTTCAAAGTCAAAATACTTTCATAACATTCTATATTAATACCTATGTTAATATTTATATCCATATCTATACCCATATATATTTCTCTATGCAAAAAAAATATGAGGTTGAATGATTTGTTTCTAAGTTAAGAGAAATATTAAATCCTTCAGTAATAGAAAAATGGTAAATGAAAATTGTAACAGAAGAAAATTTTGTATTTCCTAATTAAATAAAATATTTTAAAGTGTCATAAAATTCCAATTTGTTTCAGAATTGAATATCTTATAAAATAAGTGATTTAAATTTGTATAAAACTAACAAGAAGTACTTAGGAGGAAATTTTGATTGAGCAGTGACTATTTAAAGCATTTTGTATCTAGAATGTAGACAAGGAAATGATGTGTAAAGAATTGCTGCTGCCTATAAACACAGTTTCAGATTGTTAAAATTTCATGACAAATTTTTAAAGTTAGCGCATTATCATTAGTTATCTATTAGGACTCTGAAGAAACTAAAATAACTTTATTATAGGGAGACTCATATATTCACTTTTAGTTAATTTTCAGAATGTTTCCCAATGAATTTTTAAATTTTTGTTTATGATTGACACATCATAATTGTGCATGTTTATGAATCATGGTATGATGTTTCAATACATGTTTACAGTGCCTAATGACCAAATAAGGATAGTTAGCATGTCCATCATCTCAGCTTTATCATTTCTCAAAAGAGATATTTTGTTATGTTTCACCCACAAAGACCTTTTACTTCAGTTTTCATTGTTTTGTTTCACAAACTTGTCCCTCTGCTTTAATATATTATTGTTCAAACTTTACCATTTGAGAAGAAAATAAAAAATTGATTTTTTTCATAGATAGGCTTCAATATTGCTCATCTGAACTTGATCATATTGAATATGTATATATAATACATTGTGTGTATATATAAATATATATCTTTAGACAATATATATTTGTGTGTTTGTGTGTGTGTGTGTATATATATATATACATATGTATTTAATTTATGTCACAAAGCAATTCTAATCAAGGAGCTTCTTGGAATATTACGTACTCATCCAGGAATCGGCCAAATTATTATTTGCTTTTTTTTCATCACTGTTATAGTAAGATAAAATACAGTCAGAATATATGTGTCTAACAATATTCTACTTACAGAATTGCTCTTGGCCTGAGTAAACTGTTTACTTTATTTACAGATAGTAACAATGATAATAACAATAACGGATTAAAAAACAGCATAACTAAAATTATTCAGTGTTTCTAAGATAAAAATATATTTCAGATTTAAGACAATCATGTTATTTATGGCATTCAAACTTTTGGTATCTATGGTTACTGGGTCACTAAAGCACTTAATAAGACATGGTACCTTTGATAACAATAGTAGCTAACATATTGATTGCTTACTTTGTACTGGGTACTATTCTTTGTTTTCTCATTTAATCCTCACAACTTCTCTGTGAATTTGTTAAACAAATTATCTCCATTTTGCAGATGAGTAAAGGGAGGCACAGAGAGATTAAATAACTTGCCTAAAGTTGCATAGTTATGAAGTGGGTGAGCCAGGACTCAATGCCAAAGCAGTCTGTGTCCAGACTCTTCCTAATTTAATATACTGGCAAAGGTATGTATATATAAGTATTGTGTGATATATTTGTTATACATGTTTGTAAATATTTGTGCTGAAACTATATAATAAAACTATTTTTACTATAACAAAGTATTTTCATTTCAAACAGGTCAGAAAATAGAAAACACTGAACCACGAATTAGTTATCCAAGAAACCTGCAGAGAGAATGAAGCATTCTACTGCCAGAAGGGATTTCACAAGGATCTATGCTTATTAGAGTAACCGTCATTATTTTTAACCCAGCATTATGTAGTCACAATATAGTAAGTGTTAGTTATGCAAACAAAACACCATTTCATGATAGGAAATAAATGTGTGTTTTAGAATTTCAAAGCTCAAGGAAAAATGTACCCTTTATCCAATCAATAAACTGTAGTAACCTAGAGAGTTCTGATACCCCAGTCCAATTTTTTTTTCATTCTTCAGGAAATGGCCACAAAAATGAAGCAAAATTAGTATTCGAGAACAACAGGATGTCATGTTTTGAGAAAAATTTGTTTTATATTTATAATAAAGAGATAAATTATTCTTAAAAGGTATATAAGGTTACAGAGATAAATTATGGTTTAAAGATATATAAGAAATCCAAGCAACTATTTCCAGATCCAGTGAATTTCAATCTTTGTCAGGAACTAAATTACATGTTATTGTTGGTGGGTGAGAATGTTTAAAAGGGTGGGCACTTATGAATTGGGATATAACCTTAATTCCACAAATCTTTAAAACTATACTAAATGTCTTTTAATTTCTCTTTCAAGAAGGCAATTCACTGTTATCATCATAATGGCATTAACTGTCATTGTTACAGAAAATGATCTAGATACATGCTGATCATTGACTTTACATTAAATATTTCTTATTAATAAATTACTAATATTCACTTGCCATACAGTTCAAAAACCATGAGTCAGAATGATTGAATATCTATTCTAATTTCCCTGCTTTTAAGAATTGTGATCATGCTTTAGCTACTTAACCTCTCTAAACTTCAAGATTGATCATCTGAAATACAGGGATAACCATTTTTATCTCTGAGTTACAGAAAAGATCAATAGAAAAAAATCTGTAAAGCAACTTGTAAAGTACTGTGTCTGTCACATAATAGGTGCTTAATAAACATACTGGTTTCTGTTTTCTTTATCAAATTTAACACAGATATATGATGTTAAGCCAAAAAAAGGTAATAACTTGTTTCAATGTGTGCACTTTATGATTGATTTTTTAAGACACCAGAACAAAGATAATTGTAAATTATTATTTTCAAAGCATCAAATACAACGTCACCTATTTCTTTGCTTTGTGATCTATCTTGCTTCACTACCTCCCATCACCATAACATGAACTTTGTATCAAGGGAGCATGCAGTGGTCAAGAGAAGGATTTCATGAAAGACTGGTTGCATCACTCCTAGAAAACATTTAAAAATTACTGTGCTGGTAGTGGGTCAGAGGCATCTTCACACCCAAATAACGATTAATAGAGGATACATATGGAGCTATTTTCCTTGCAATTTTATGTTTTCATTTTGTTGACAGAGCTAAATTTTCCCAAAGTTACATTTTACCATACTCATCCATGGTCTGAATCAGGTTTTGAAACAAATTGGGGATTTAGAATTTAATCCAGTCTTTGGTCAAGCAGAGGAAATGCCACAGTAATGACCAAGTCCCTCTCCAAGTAATGCTAAGCAGCACATCCTCCCTTCAGCAGATTTGCTTCAGGAATCACCACTGCCTAGTCTGTGGAAAGTTTTGGAACACAGGACACATTTCTCCAACATCCCTGGGGAAGAGAGAATTCTGATGTCCACTCTCTCATTTTCAATGGCTGGATAGATTTTTCCTGATAATGTCCTTAAGCAATGAATTAACATGCAAAAAGGAAAAATTCCACTACTACCACCATAAAGTGACGGTATTATCTTAAGGCAGCTTTAATTCTCTCAGAGGAAACAGAGTAGAATGGAGCTAAAGAAACACTTAAAACCTCATTATCACATATCCTCTCTTCACCCACAGAGCCCCCAGCCTGCCCATTATTGTCCTGCCTGTACTTTCTGTGGGACTTTGAAAAGAAAAGGTTCAAAGAGCAAGACTTTCAAGCTCCCCTTTCCATGTCAAACACTTTCAACTCCTGATTTCAAAGTGCCACTTCGTTGCTGTTCAAAGGCCTGTGGACTCATAGGGGGTGAGATTGGAGTTAAAGGTTGAACTACAAAGCTCCTTGCACTCACAGTCATTTCCAGCTTGGAGATACAAATGGTAATACAAACTCAAGCACCTATCAATAAAACTGCCAATATATGAAAGGAGGGACAGAAACATTCTAAATGGCCTTTTAAATTCTTTTTTTTTTCCCCAACCAGCTGCGTGCTGTCATCAGTTCGGATGAAAGCCTAATTGATATTTTGAAGTACTACTTTTCTCTCTGTTCCCATTAGAACTAGGGGGACTACAGAGGCAGCTGAGGGAGAAAAAACAAGAAAGAAAAAAACACCCACACACCCCAAAGAAGTATACAAGAATAGCTAAAGAAGTCCCTTCTAACATCTGAAAAAAAAAAAAAAATCCTGCCCTACTCTAGTTGAGTATTCATCCTCTTCCCCTTCACTCTCTCTATCCTTTTTATCTGCCTGCCCACAAGATTTGGAGCACCATTAATTGGTCCTCAGGGAGGCTAACAGGCCTCTGCTTTTATGACTCAGTTCTTTGTATTGTACACATGTGGGCATCTCTCAGGAGATAAACAAAAGAAAAATGTGTGGAAAAGGGCCAGAAATTGCACAGGTCTAAACACTGAACAGGCCATTGTCTTGATTTACTGTTAATGCTTTAAATTATGAGAATAATTCGCATTCCCCACCCCTGGTGCCCTCCTCAGTCTGCTTAACCTAATGTGCTTTTTCTCATTGCTACTGGGCCATCGTCTGAGGAATTCTGTTTCCTATTTGAAATGAAACATCCTTACTCCTTCTTGGCCCCCTCCTCTTATCCCCCCATCCTCAGCAACAAACAAGAGAGGTGGTCTTATGGGAAGATAAAAAGAATAGTTGATCATAAGAACTAACCTGGAGCCAATACATTGGCCTTTCGTCCCTTCAGCACTTTCTAAACCCTAAGCACCTGCAGCTAATTCTCCTGACTTCCAGCCCTGGCCTTAGAGATGCTGAGGTACAAACTCTGTACCGACACTTTCTCTGCCTCATAAAATGTTTACATTTGCTGGAGAAAAGTGACCTGTCTTATGCAATGTGGCATTCCCATTAATAAGTGTAGTAAGAGCTCATTATAGTTATTTACAGCAAGTCGTTTTTATATAAGAACTTGGATTGCTTTAATACAACCAGCATCTTAATTTAAAATCATCTTGAAAATAAAATCAGGGTCTAAATTTAGCATACTTACACAAACAGTATTTTTGCTTATTGTATCATAAATCAAACCCAGAGTACACAAGGTAATATTCAGGAGTCAAAATGGAGACGTGGTGTCTGCTACATAATCAAGCTAAGCCATTTAAACTTGCTAAACCTGAGACTCCTAAACTATTCTGGAAAATATACAATTTCCCTAAGAAATTTTTAAGTCACCTAATGCCTGAGATTTTAGTCTATCTCACTAAAAGCTGTGCTTACATATACCAGTGTAAAGTATTTTATAATGTCCCTTTCCTGGTCATCTCAACTGGATTCTCTAAAAAGCAGAGCCTGTGGCAAGAACTTGCAAACTGGCATTATATTGGAGGGGACACATCAGAGAAATAGCAGTGAGAAAAAAACAGTGAGAAAACAGTGGTAGGTGTGAAAGGTGACATAGTAAGGTTTAGGACCGTGTCAACCATAGATTCTAGAAAAGCACAGCGAGTTGTTATCTCTTGGGGTACCGTCTATGAGGCACTGTAAAGCTACAGCATTTTGAAACATCCCTTCTAAAGGAAGGAAGATCCAAATCTTTATCTGCTGGTTCCTTACTGTCTCTTGTGTTTTACTGGTCAACATGTGACTTACGGGGCTTTAACTTTGCTGCACCTAGGAAATGAGTGTCAGTGCCTTCTAGGAACCCACTAGAAAAGCTAGAACTTTCACAAACCAAGTCCAGTCACCATGAAGGCATGGAAGTCTCTCCAGGAAAATCAGTGCCACATCTAGGGTGTCCTCATTTGTATCAAGATAATTGGACCCCTTATGAGGTGTCTGACTATCTACTGAGGAAGGTTTTCTAGAGACCCAGAAGCGGAAGGTAAGGCATCTTCCGACCTAACCTTGGAAGTTCCATGGAGTCACTTCATCACATTCTACTGCTCAAAATGTCATCAGACTAGCCTGTATTCGAGGGGGCAGGATTAAATAAGGATGTGTACATCCAAAGGCATAGTTCATTGGGAGACTCAGTAGACATATTCTGTACTTTGAATATATTCACAAAACATAAGAACTCTAACTAGACACACAGAAGATGGCCTAGTCTAAATAGGTTCTAAAAGATACCACCATTTTCCAAGGGACAGAAAATTGTGCCTCTCCTGCAGAATCTTTTACATATATTTATGTTTATTATATAAAACCAAATATATATGTATAAAACACATATAGCTACATATGTTATATAAAACCAAATATGTACATATATAAATACAAATATATATGTGCATATAATATATACATTACATATACACATATTTGAATGTGCATGGATTTAGTTATATGATATGGTTCAATCACTTCATAAATACTTTTGTTTTCTTCCTAAATTATTAAATTCAGGCAAGCTCTAGGAATTGCATATAGATAGATATTAACCCTATAATTATTGTTACATTAAAATATTCTAGTGCCCAGAAGTTGACAACCACATTGTAAAAGCAGTGTCACTTATGAAATTCTGCCACCTATTATAATAGCTTATTTTTTCCTGGGTAGGGTATAAGTTGGGGTTTCATATACATGATATGAATGACTTTTTACAAGGATCATGGATAGGTCATTATTTTTAACTGGGAAAAGCCTCAGAAAGGTCAAATAATTTTATCCAAATAAGTTTAACAATGTGTCCACAAAATGTTAGCGCTAGATATTGAACCTAGTTCTAATTGCATTTTCCTGCTTCACATGGTCTTTTGGAGGCCCAGTAACATAAATATACACAGAAGATCCAATGTTACATTTGTCCCATGGCTCAGTTTATGTGAAGAAATTTTTAACTTTTATCTCTCTGTGAAGTAAATGGGTCTTGTACTTAGGAAAGCAAGAACATATTAATTCTATATTTTGTACTGGGTCAGGTTATCCCTTACAAATGTTTTCTGATTGTTTTTTAGGTATGGGGTATGTTTTTATTCCTCCAGCTAGATTTTAAACTCTTTTAAGGGAGAGACTATTATTTCCATTTGTCCTGCACTCTAACTTGCATCACCTTGTTCAATTTTTGACACATACTCGGTATTTATCCATTTTTTTGCTGTCAAACCAAGTTTATCTTTTTATCTGATTATTAAAGAAATGCTTCTCACTAATCATTTAATGCCACTGCATTTAGTTATAGAAAAAAATTATTATTCCGATTAACCATTTTCAAAGAAGCAATTCTCGGGTGATTATAAGTAGAGAAGGTCCTAGGGAAAACTACAATTATAAGCAGCTGCAGCATGAATTACATGTAATTATAGTTGATTCCTGTAAATAATTCTTTCTGTAAATTTCCATTCCAAAAGGATTTATTGCTTGGTAACAAAGGATATTTTGAATTAAAATATATTTTCCTAAATTTATGTAAATAAAATTATATCTATCAAAAAGAAGATAGTAAAAGGAAGAACAAGGGATCAAGGAACAGAATGTTTCCATTTCTTAGGTGCATTTCTTATAAGTCACAGAATGTGATTTTTTTCATTCTATCTCAATATGACACATTTTTTTTGCTTTAGCTTGTCTGTAGACTAAGTGAAAATAAAATACAAACCCCCTTCAAAAACAAGCAAATAAAAATGTGGTGTACTATGTCCTGCAGTAATTGTCAGCAAAACCTTATAATTCTATTTTAGTACATAATAAGCATGTAATGACAGGTGGCAACTGATGTGTCATCAAGACACTGCTGACTACGTTAATATGACTCAATTTTTGTTGTTGTTGTTGTTTAGAGGGAATGACTCTTGGGCATTGAACATTTCCTGTTCTACTAGTAATTTTTCTCAACATGATGTATAGTTATCCTATCAAGTATGGGCCAATATATGCATTATTTATCAAATATGTTCTAACAGAAATGACACGAGAAGAGTTGGCATATCATTTAAATCAATTTAACATATTAATATGAGTTATTTAATTTTCATATAAAAATAAAATGTGAAAAATATTATATGGTGAATGGCTGTTTAAAAATGGGAAGAGTGTCTGCATTTCTGAATTATAACACAAAATTAGAAGAATACTTTATGATTTCAACTCTTTCCTTGCAAGTAGAGTTCATCTTCTTCTGAATTATAGCTTTGTTTTTCCACATAGCACCTACTCCTTATGCTTTGCAAGGCTATCACATTAATCTAATGTGGAATAATTTGTATTGTTTACAGAAAAGCTGATATGCATATCTTTGTTTGACATTCAACATTTCTGAATCCCACAACTCTCTGGTGTAAGACAAACTCCATATTTTTCCTCAGAAAAATAGAGCTGTTTTAATTGTTAAATACCTTTTTTCATCAAAACTTAGATCTCTTAAGAGTCTTTGAGCCCACGACAGCAATCCTTCTTTTTGTATATAATCAACATTAATCTGATTTTACATGTGAGAGCATACACAGCATGCAGTTCTCAAATAATGTCTTGTTTTATGTATACAAATCTTGCTCATAAATAAGGTACATAAGCAAAACAAAGAGAGACATATATTTAAATATATAAAGCTTCATATTCACCTCTGTATAGGACCCTTTATTTCACATCACATTATCAGGCAATCATAATCCACTTCTCAGAATATTAGGCAAAAACAATATGGCTCTGATGTACTTCTGCAAAATATTGTCTAACTTCCATAAAATGTCTGCAGGGTTTTGCACATCAAGATATCTTTCACTAAAAATGTTTATGGAAATAGGCCATTATGTGTATTCCTAATAGACAGCAATTTGTTATGTTTAAAAACAGATTTTGTATTAACAGTTGTGAATAAACACTAAGTTATCAAGCATTTTAAATATAAGCAATACATATGTTTGTACTATCCTGATGACACATTTCTAACAGAAACACACAGTGTGCATGCAACCTAATTAGAGCAGATATTTACCAAAAAAAAGTAAAGCATTTAACTTAGATATCTGGTAGTAATAGGAGGTGACTCGGGGTGTACCAAAATGTGTATAATACCATAATAATACTGGACTAAAAGCCCAAAAGAATTATTGAAACAATGTCTACTAAATATAATAATCAGCTACATATTTAATTTCGATGTAACATGTATAGATATTCCATATATTCATACATTTATATTTAAGTATTAATTTAAATATTCAGAATACTTAATTTCTGTGTAGCATACATATATATGGAATGTTTGAACAACTTTCACATATACATATATATGTTTTTTAAAGACGTGATTCTAGCTAATCTGGCTTCGCTGTCAGTAACAGTGAAAGAAATGTAAAACATCTATCCAATTATTTCAACTAATATACAAGCATTAGGCATTCAAATTTCTAATTAAGAGACAACATGCCCTGTCAGGCATCTGCATGGGCTATTGAACATTGCCTAGAATGTCTCATAATTATTCCAGCTAATAGTTCTAAAAATGTAAGCAATGTGCGTCTATTGAAGGATAGTGTGGCTTATCACACAAGATGACACAGCACACAGAACATGCTCTGGTTCCATGTATTCATGCTAGAGGTTTTTATTGGAACATGTTCTAATTAATTCTTGAGCAGAGAGGAATAGCACGTCACCAGTGAAAGTTGTTCAAACATTCCTTATTGAAAAAGAATCACAGTCTGTAGGCAGTAATAGATGTACATTTGTTGTAGGATTTGTATTTTGACCTACCCTTCTCACTGCAACTCTTTTATAGCCTAGGATAAAAGCAGTTTGCTGGGCCTAATTTTTTATATAAGATTTGGTAAAATATTACAAACAGAAGCAAATAATAAGCCATTCTTTTTAAAAATATAATCTGACCTAGGACATTTTATTTCTCATTTGCAAAATATTCTATTTGAGCACTGAGTTATAAAAACTTTCACTCGTGTCTGTGAGAAGAGACCACCAAACAGGCTTTGTGTGAGCAACAAGGCTGTTTATTTCACCTGGGTGCAGGTGGGCTGAGTCTGAAAAGAGAGTCAGTGAAGGGAGATAGGGGTGGGGCCGTTTTTATAGGATGTGGGTAGGTAGTGGAAAATTACAATCAAAGGGGGTTGTTCTCTGGCGGGCAGGGATGGGGGTCACAAGGTGCTCAGTCGGGGAGCTTTAGAGCCAGGATGAGCCCAGAAAGGGAATTTCACAAGGTAATGTCATCAAGTAAGGCAGAAACAGGCCATTTTCACTTCTTTTGTCATTCTTCAGTTACTTCAGGCCATCTGGATGTATACGTGCAGGTCACAGGGAATATGATAGCTTAGCTTGGGCTCAGAGGCCTGACAAAATGTTCTTGACCATTAGTTGTTCAACTTTTGGAGTATATAGAACATAAATGACCACTTTTCAGGTCAAAGATAGTTGGGTTAACCAAATAGGGTGACATGGAAGACAATATATGTTATATTAAAAAAAAGTCTAACAGAAAATTATACTAAAAACAGATTTATAAATTGAGACCTATCTCTTTTAGAAATAAGAGTTTGCAAAAGCAAAGAGTAAATATGAATACATGATTAAATAAATGAACTCGGTTAACATTCTTTTTAATGGTGAAGGAAGTTAAACAATGCCAATTTGATGAACCAGAGTATACAAATATGGGTGGCCTTAAAGGTATAAGTGTATTTTATATCAATATCAACCCAACATACATTCTTCAAGTGTCTGTAAAAGACAAAGAAACTTAAGAGGCAAAAATCTGAAATGTGATCTTAAAACCAAGAAAATTAAAAACAGCCAACGTGTAGAGTTAAAAAAAAAAAGAGAGAGAGAAAAACAAATGACAACAGAATAAATAGGGGAAAAAAAGTGTTAAGGGAGGAAAGAAAGAGACAGAGAGAGACAAGAGAAAACAGTGAAAGTGAGCCCAACTTTCTAGCAGAAGATCAAAGATTGACTCTGAGGAGTGGTGTGACCGAGGAAATTAGCAATAGTACATCATCTGGAGAAAAATCCTGTAACCTATAACACTATTATTTCGAATTTCATAGTTTGGAATACTAGAAGGTTAACTTATAAAACAAATTTACTAGTAAGAAAGTACACTATTTCTTTGCTACTTAATGCTAAAGTCCATCTGATAATAATGCTTGGTATAAAATATTTATTTCTCTTTCATTTCTAAATTCCTTTTCCACACTTTTTTCTTGTCAATCTAAAGTGGTCTCTAAAATCAATTTTATTATTTTTAAAATTATTTTTATCATAATTACGCAATGTCATCAAGTAAAATAGGCACAATTTGAATTGTCTCAACCTATGTAGGTACAACTAGGATAGACATGATAGTTCTTCTTTACTAGTTTCTCTCTGAATGGTCCACCGTCCTAGAATAAATATTTTATAATTAAAAGCCTGGAATCTTGGTTTTAATAGCAATTTCAAAAGCGGAAGAAGACAATGTAAGCTTCTTCCTAAACCTGCCTAAATACAAGTTAAAATTTTTAAAAAAGACTTTTAGAATGTCATTACGAGGGCCTCTATGAACATATCCCCATCCAGGAAACAACTATAATTTTTGAAAATTATTTTTAAACCCAACCATTGAATACCTCTGGAAGTGCTCAAATGGCATACAGCAAATGAAGAAACGAGAAAAACTACTTAATCTTGATAAGAATACCAAGAATCTATGACATTTGAATCACAACTCTTTCTGTCCTTTCAGTGCCTGGATGCTCGAAGCTGGTAGAGTGTGCCCTAGAAAACAGGGTTCCTTCATCCTTCAGCCCCTAGTCATGGGATATGATTTTTATTGGAACAAGCAAGTTGCCAGCATTTGTTTTCATCCCAGGTACAAGTTCCAAAGGCTATATTCCTGGCATGTGCATTCTGGCATGGCAAGTAATTTGGGGCTCATTTCCTGCACCCGGGCCCCACTCACAGGACAGATTCTGGACCCTAGAGATAGTAGGCAAAGATATAGGGATCTGGATAGCCCTTTCCTGAGCTTACTCACTGGGCAGAGGTTGCACTCCAAGAGAAGCAAATTAGAAAACCAGAAGCTATTGTCCCCACTGAGCACCCTGCTCCTTGAGAAGCAGATTATTATTCCTATCCCCACGTTTGGAGCAATAGCTCAGAGATTTTACCCAGAAGGAGGGACAGTCCACAGGAACAGAGAACTTCAAATATATCCCCAAGGGAACTTACTTTATTTGAAACACAGAATAGGAAAGATCAAATCAGTGGTTGTTCTAAAAGAAAAAAATAATGGACATTTTGTTAATTAACATTAAGAGGAATCTGGTATCTCGATTGGAGAAATAAGATAAACTAGGCAAGGTAGTTTGCCAGAGAGAACCATGGAAAGAGACAAGTAATAAATGTTCTCTTGTAGTCTGAACAGGCCTCAAACACTATTCCTACAAAGAGGCTCATGTTTAATTGAATCAGGCCATGGAGAAATGTATACCCCCAGGATATTGTTGAAACAGTAAAGCAGTCTTCAGCAAATTCAAGGAACCTAAAAGCTGAGTATGGTACCAGAAAAGGCAGAGAGGTCAGGGAAAGAGCCAAAGGTTCTAAAACTACTGTAATCTTAGGGTGACTGTACATATGCCCAGCACTACATCCTCTGAGAAGCACTATCGGTAGCATGACCTTGAGGAGGAAATGGATTTCACTAAAATAGTCCAAAGAAATCACTAAAGAAATAAACAAGAAAACCACGACGACAATAATGACAACAAGAAGTAACCCTGGATACAGGAGAAAGAGTAGTGTCCAGAACTGTTACAGTATGTACCTAAATTGTTCGGATTTCAATAAAAAATTACAAGAAACGCAATAAAAGAAATGTAACCTGCAATCAGAATGTAGGTGACATGGGGAGAGGTAATAATAATGGCTGTGAGAGAGTTCCACTGTTGAATTTAACAGAAAAATATTTCAAAGTAGACATTATAAATTTTTTAATATTTTTAAATATCTAAGAAAATCATGCTTAAAGATGTAAAAAAGATAATAATATCTAATAGAGAATATCAATAAAAAATAAAAAGGAAACAAATGGAAATTCCAATGTATAGAAAGAAAACTCACTGAAATAAAAAACATTTACAGGAGTGGCTTAACAGTAGATTTGAGTCAAAGAAATAATCAGCCAATTTAAGACAGATTGATAGAAATTATGCAATGTGAATAACAGAAAGAAAAGTTAAGAAGGAAAATAAACAGAACCTCAGAAAAATGTGGGACACTACTAAGTGCGGTAAAATAGGACTATTAGACAGAGACATAAAACACAGATATTCAAAGAATTAATGGTTGCCAACCTTCCGAAGTTGATAGAAACCCTTAATCTACATCAAGAAGCTCAAAGAATTCTAAGTAAAATAAATATGGCTGGGCACGTAATTTATTTTGCATGCTGTAATTTTTT
Source organism: Pan troglodytes (assembly GCF_028858775.2). Classification (NCBI taxonomy): domain Eukaryota; kingdom Metazoa; phylum Chordata; class Mammalia; order Primates; family Hominidae; genus Pan; species Pan troglodytes. The sequence continues at coordinate 24,728,771 of NC_072408.2, read as the reverse complement.
TTAAGGTCATGCCTGTAATCCCAGCACTTTGGGAGGGCAAGGTGGGCATATCACTTGAGGTCAGGAGTTCGAGGCCAGCCTGGCCAACATGGCAAAATCGAGTCTCTACTAAAAATACAAAAATTAGCTGGAGGTTGTGGCAGGTGCCTGTAATCCCAGGTACTCAGGAGGCTGAGGCACAAGAATCACTTGAACCCAGGAGGTGAAGGTTTAGTGAGCCGAGATCATGCCACTGCACTTCAGCCTGGTCAACAGAGCAAGACCCTGTCTCTAAATGCATACATACATACATACATACATACATACAAAGGTATAGAAAACCAAATACACTGTAGTAAACATGCAGCAAGTCAAAATTGAGAACATTTTGAAAGCAGCAAAAGAAAAATGACTCATGATATAAAAAGGAATCCTAAGAAGATTAACAGCTGGCTTCTCTTCATAGACAAAGAGGATAGAAGACAGTAGGTGGCACATGACTTGTTGATCTTCTGCCTAGTTGTTTTATCCTTTACCGAACGTGTGATATTGATTTCCAAGTATTGTTGATCACACACACACACACACACACACGTATATGTGTATACATATACATATATATACATATATAATATACATATATGTGTATATATATGTGTGTATATATATATGTATATATATGTGTGTGTGTGTGTGTGTGTCTTCCTTAAAACCTGTTAGCTTTTGCTTCATGTATTTTAGAGCTCTGATGTCAGGTGAGTATATAATTGTTATATCTTCCTGGTAAGTTGTGCTTATTTTTATCTCTAGTAACATTTCTTGGCTTAAAGTATATTTAGTCCAATGTTTGTAGAGCAACTTCAGGATTCTCATGTTTTTTGTTTTGTTTTGTTTTGTTTTGAGACAGAGTCTCCCTCTCTCTCCAGGCTGGAGTGCAGTGGTGCGATCTCGGCTCACTGCAACCTCTGCCTCCCAGGTTCAAGCAATTCTCCTGCCTCAGCCTCCCAAGTAGCTGGGACTACAGGCACGTGCCACCACGCCAGCTAATTTTTTTTTTTTTGTACTTTTTAGTAGAGATGAGGTTTCACCATGTTGGCCAGGATGGTCTCGATCTCTTGACCTCGTGATCCACCCACCTCGGCCTCCCAAAGTGCTGGGATTACAGGCATGAGCCACAGCACCCAGCCTCTCATGTTATTTTTTGGCATAAAATAACTTTTTCCAACTTTTTACTTGCTGTCAAAAAGAGTTTTAAAGTCTGTTTTCTGTAGACAGCACATATTTGAATCATACTTTTAACAATCCATCCCTAGAATCCTGTCTTTTAATTGGATTATCAAATCTATTCACATTTAATGTTGTTATTGATATAGTTGGATTATCTTTACTATTTTATGGTTTTCTATATGTGTCATGCATTTTTGGTTCCTTTAGTTCTTGTTTACTGCTTTTTTTTCCCAGTAAATGAACATTTTCTAGTGTAATGTTTTAAATTATTTTATTGATTTTTCACTGTATTTTTGTTATTGTCTTTGTGGGTTTTATACGTTTTATCGTATAATTCTTTTGTTATTGGAATCTATTTCAAATTTCTCTAACTTAATTTCAGTGATAGAAATGTTACTCCTATATACCTCTAGTTTATTTTCCTGTATGTGTTTTTTGCTATACATATTTACAGACCAAAAATATAGTAATAATTATACTCTGTATAAATTTATGTATTTCAAGGATGCTGACTGAAGACTGGAAAACAAGTGTGTGTGTGTGTGTGTGTGTGTGTATATATATATTCACATACATATATGTACATATATATACATAGTTTATTAACCTTATTTGCCATTTATTTTTATTTACTTGTACAGCTTTGTTCCAACCCTCTCCTTTATGTTTTTATTTCTAAATATGCTACATTTTATATGTTATAGTCTCAACAACAGTTATACCCATGTTGTTTATATAGTTGTTAAAAATCATTTAAGAGAAGAAGTAAAATATGCATTTATGCTGTCTTTTATAACTATATAAGTATATATAATTTTGCATAGTAACTTTTTCTTTTGAGATGGAGTTTCATTGTTGTTGCCCAGGCTGGAGTGCAGTGGCCCAATCTCGGCTTACTATGCCTCTGCCTCCTGGGTTCAAGCAATTCTCCTCCCTCAGCCTCCTGAGTAGCTGGGATTACAGGCACCTGCCACCACGCCTGGCTAATTTTTTGTATTTTTAGTAGAGATAACAATGTATATAAGTTGGGAAGTGTTCCCCTCTTATTTCTTGAAAGCTTGTGAAGACTTGCTATTAAATCTTCTTTAAGTATTTGGTAGAAGTCATCAATGAAGCCATCTGAGCTTGAAAAATTTTTATGTGGAAATTTTTTTATTACTGATTTCAGCTCTTGTTATGAGTCTTTTTGATTACTCTGCTTTTCTTGCATCAGTTCAGATAATTTGTGTATTTCTAGGAATTTGTTCATGTCATCTAAGAAATCTGTCAGTATAAAAACTACACACATTATATTATCATCTATTGTATTTCTGTAAGGTTGGTAGCAATATCACTTCCTTTATTCCTGATTTTAGAAACTTGATTACATTTTTGGTCAATCTAGCTAAAGATTTTTCAAATTTGTCATTCTTTTCAAAGGACCAATTTTGATTAAATTTGATAAGTAATTTTATTATTTTCCATTTACTATTTCATTATTTTTCACTCAAATCTTTATTGTTTCCTGTCCTTGCCTTCAGTTTGCTCTTTTTTCTTCTAGTGTAAGGTGGAAAATTAAATTAACAATTTGAGTGTCTTCTCTTCCTCCTCTTTCTTTTTTCTTCTCTTCCTCCTTCTCCTCGCTTCTTCTTAATTTTTTTTCCAACTATAATTTAACCCCTAAGTACTTCTTGATTTCCAAACAAACTTCAAAGCTACAGTGAGACAGTACTTGCGTCAGTAAGACACAAGACGGTGTTGTAGTGACATATATACTGTCATAGTGACATATATACCGACATATATATCGATGTTATATAATTGAGTGTCCAGAGGTAAATCTGAACACTTACAGTATTGATTTTCAAGACAGGTGTCATGGCAATTCAATGGGGAAGTAGTAGTGTTTTCTGCAATTAAAACTGAGCCTACATGTAAGAAGTTAGACCTACATCACATCATACATAAAAGTTAACTTCAAAAAGATCAAAAATCTAAAACTATAAAACTTTTATAAGGAACTTTAGGGAAAAAACATAGAATTAGAATTAGGCAGTGATTTCTTAGACATGACACCAAAAGCTCAAGCAGTGAAATAAAAATAAACTGGGCTTCATAAAAATTAAGATTATTTATACATCAAAAAACACAAAGTGAAAATGTAAACCACAGAATAGAAGAAATTATTTGCAAAACAGGTACTTGTTATGTCACTTGCATTCAGAATATATAAAAAACACACAACTCCATAATAAAAGACCAACAAAGGATTAAAATAGACAAATAATTGATTAGACTTTTTTTCCAGAAAATCTATGTAAATGTCCAATAAGCACAAAGCACATGGAAAGAAGCTGAACATTGTCAGCCATTAGTAAAATGCAAATCAAAACTAAAATAATACGCCACTTCACACTCACTAGAATGGCTATAGTAAAAGAGATAGATAAAAATACATCTTGGTGGTGGTATGAAGAAATGAGAACTCTTTTTTTTTTCACCTGGTAGAGATTATTTCATCACCCAGGTATGAAGCCTAGCACCCACTAGTTGTTTTTCCTGATCCTCTCCCTCCTCCAAACCTTTACCCTGTAATAGGCCCCAGTGTGTGTTGTTCCCCTCTGTGTGTGCTTGTGTTCTCATAATTTAGCTCCCATTAATAAGTGAAAACATGTGGTATTTAGTTTTCTGTTACTGTGCTAATTTGCTAAGGAACAGAAATGAGAATTCTCATACAGTATTGGCGGAAATATAAAATAGTACCTTCTGAGAATGTTAAACCCAACAATTGCACTGCTAGGTGTATCCTCAAGAGAAATTTTAAAACTGCCCATAGAAAAACGTGTTTAGGAATATTCATAAGAGCATTATTTATTATAGTCAAAAGTGAAATGAATCCAAATGCTCATCAATTGATGAGAGGGCAAATAGAATGTGGTATTTCCATACAATAGAGTGTTATTCTGCAAAAAAAAAAAAAAAGAAGAAGAAGAAGAAATGAAGGACGGATGCATGTTATATGAATAAGCCCTGCAAACACTTATGCTAAATGGAAGAAGCCAATCACAAAAGATGACATATGACATGATTACATTTACATAAAATGTCCAGAATAACCAAATCTATAGAGACAAAAATTAGGTTGGGGATGGTGGGAATGGAAGTGACTGTTAATGGTACATGGTTTCTTAGGGATGATAAAGATGTTCTGGAATTCAACGTAGTGATAGTTGTACAATGAATGAATATATGAAAATCATTGAATCATATGCTTTCAATAGATTATTTGTGTGGTATGTGAATTATATCTCAATAATTTTTTAAAGGACATGAGAAAGAAATGGAGATATAATTTTAGTTTCCATTATAGAATAAAGACAAACATTATATCTTTTGTCTTGGAATCAATTAAAAACTAGGAGTTAGGGTACTAATACATATTCCTAGATGTGGGGTAATCATGGCAGGCCCATTTTCTGTGTCACTCCGGATGGCATCTCTCAATGTCATTGTCTTACTATTGCTGAGATAATACTTCAGGCTTAGATGTGCATAACCAAGCCATAACTCCCTGTCTCCAATCATTACTAAAGCAGAACAAAAGATGTTCTCTAACCCAGCATCTTTCTACAATTTCCCTACAATCTGCTATGCTAAAAATTTTTACCCTTCTCAAGTCATTTTCATTTTCCCCTTTTTAAAAGTTACTAATGAGCCTTTACTCGGACCTCAAATCAGAAAGCCCTTCCCAACTGCTTCATCCGCTTCTTGATTTATTGTCTATGGCATTCAGTATATCATGATGTAAGCTCCATAAAATCAAGCATTTTGCCTCTCTTTGTTATGACTGTATCTCCAGTCTTCTAGAATAATGCTTATAGACAGCTGGCATGAATTAATGAATCAAAAAATAAATGAATAGGTTTCAGCTGACTTCATTTGTATACAAATGCTTGGGAAGAATAGCACACATTTAATGTCATTTTCTTCTACAATTGAATTAATGGATTAATAGCTCTATAATCTGGTTAAATACTCAGAAAAACTACTGTGTTTATCTTTTATACTCATCTAACAATAAGTAAAGAATAGGGAGCCATTTTCGTTTTCTAGCATTGACCTCCAAATTTGGGGTGTATCAATAATTTGTATTTTTTAAAAATAATAAGAATTTTCTTTTTGAATTTATATGTAAAATGAGAAATTTAATGCACCTAATAAACATGTTAATATACAACATATATTAAATATACATGTGTGTGCTTATATAAATTTATATATAAATTATCTCTCTCAAATAAGGTATATGATGAATATGAGTCCATTTGTTTTAACGTTGGGGTGGGAGAGAAAAAAAATAAGAGAAAAAAGAGATGAATGCTTTCAGTTATTAAAAACAAATGCATTTGCTGTTACGTGTTTTTTGAAAATTTCAAATTTTCAAAATAACAAAGGATTTTTTAAGCTATATCTACATAAATTTAAAATTTTAATTTGTTGATGAAAATTATTTTTTCAAATTTATACAAAAATATGAAGGTTTAATATTTTATTACAAAAAATTAATACTATTTTGTGATATTATTGTAAAATGCTATTAATATTATAATGTTTTCCAATCTCAGGCAATTGTTATTATAGTAAGGAAAAATGTATCCAATCTTAAAAAGGTTTAAATACATAATATAAGGTCTAAAATAAAATATAATTAAATTAACATTATAAATGACTGAGGAAATGACTGAGTGGGAGCTTTACTCTCGGATATAATTCAAAAACAAAGGTCCAACAGGGGTTTCCATGTAACAGGTCTAACAGAGAATTAAAATCAAGGAAATATGCTATCAACGTTGCCATCTTTGTAACTTTTTAACGTTTCTTATTTTGCAGGGTATTTGTATCCAGAATATATATTTTGGCCAAATGCCAAAAGACCCACTGTTAAAATTAATATTATCATAATAAAATAAATTGTTGGTATTCACAAATATTATTAATTTTAATACAATTTTAACCACAAAGAATATTAAAATGTCAGTATTTGAATGAAGTAGAGGAGCAAATATTTATTTGTACCATTAGCTGAGATTACTCCTTAGATCAATGTGCTGCAACATTTGCCATTCTAAATAAATGCTCATTTGCAAATGAATTTGGTAGAGAAGAAAAGTATTTTTTTGGCTTGCTCTGTCAGCATCCACTATTGTGCAACATTATTTTGCAATAAAGGCATTGAATACAAACAACAACAACAAAACTAAACTAAGAGAACTTTAAGATCATTTCAGTCTTCTATTAATTTAGCAATTTTATTCTACTTCTAAAATGATGATGAGTAACATGATGATGCATTTCTATTAAATAGACTCTTTTGAAGGTTATTAGTGAGAGCTGGTATCTGCTTGAGGTATCTAATTTTTCTATGCCACTTTCATTTTTCTTCATTCTCTCTATGCTGTTCATTATATCTGACTCAAAGATGATTTGTCATGAATGTTGCTTTTAAATGATTTAGGATTTTCTTCTCAATGAAATTTTGAGACTGAAACTTGGTTCTTTGCTTTTTATCCTCATAAGATGTTTTAAAAAACTATCAGTTATAACTGTTTTCTAGAAAGATTCATACTCTAAGTATAAATAACTAGCTAAAATGTGTAGAGTTTATATGTTGTTTAAAGTTAATAATGTTATTACACCTAGTTACATAACAATAAAAATCATGAGATAATCTAATTTTTATTATTTTTTTTCTAGTATTATCTAAATTATATAAACATTTGTTGGCTCAAAAGTATATAATCTTTCTAAAGATTTTTATATAATTCACTTTCTTAGTATTCATATTAACTCTCATTTCACTATTTATCTATTTCAAAGTCCTTAATTGTTTTTGAACATACAATTAACAACTTCACCACTGTGAATTATTGTAGCATTTTCTATTATAAGTAAAAGTAAACATATATAACCAATAACTAGTAGAATGTCAATGCAAAAAGTACCTTAGAACTAGTTTTACTTTCAATTTGATCTGGAATACTTGCCTATATTTGAATATGCATATCCAGATATTAACTATATATAAAATGTCACACTTGCTTTTATTGTTGACACTAGTACACTAATTGGCTATAAAAGTACCTACGTGATTGTACCATCAATGATGAAATATAGTTCATAGGGGCTAGAACGGACATAAACTAGATATTCTGTGATTTGGTTTTCCAAAGCCTAGACCTGACACCAGAGCCAAAGCAATAAAAAAAAAATAAAAATAAAAATAAAAACCTAGATTTGAGCTGAACACCCAAACTAAAACTACATCCCAATGCACCATTAGCCGTTTTCTTAACTTTCTGTTTCAGTCTAGCCCTAAGGGCAAGTTCCTCACTGTGAAAAGTGATCAAGTGATTATTTCCCAAAGGCTTTAAATGAGGTTCTTTATAGGCCCAGGAAAGAGGTCATGTGGGCCTAGTAAATTGTTAGATAATGTGCAGCCAGTACTGAAACGTGACCTCAAACGTAATGTGGGAAAAGGCGGCCAAGAAGAGGAAATGAAACAAACTGATTTCCAGAGCCTAAGAGTGTGAGAAACCAGTATAAAGCAGTAGACCCTTTGATTGACTTTGACCCTGCACATTTAGGAGGAGGACAAATAAGACACTAATAAATATTGAACACTTAACATATGGCGATCACTGGGCCAGATGACTTATTAACTGCAGAAAGAACTATGTAATTTATGTGCCCAGTGGAAAATGAAAATTGGGGGGCCCTATTCAAACATTATTAAGAATTTCCATAGAGCAACAGGAGAGCATTAAACTAACTGCAGGGCTCCTCTAAGCACAGGGTGCTGTGCTGTGTGTGTACACATTTCCCATGTCCACGAAGCTGGCTCTGATGGTTTGTCACTGGTGCCCTCACAAATGCTCTGTAGCATATTCTATTATCCATCTTCTATGGTTAGAAAACTGAAGCTTAGAAATATCTATTATAATTTTCTCAAGTTTACACACTACGCAAACGACAAAAACAGGCATATATAAAAATAGCCTGTTTTATTTTAGCAGGTGATATGTTTTAAAGGCTTATAAAGCACAGTAGAGGGATTATATACACCATCTTAAAAATATGTATTTACTGTTCATATGCTGTTCATTTCTGATCATCTCTTGATATATTCTCATGTATATCAATATATGAGAGTCTCATATAGCATAGCAAACACACTTCCCTCTGCAAATGCCCTGCTAATACTTTTCCAAATTAGAGTGTGGTTACACATTCAGCGGATAGAATACTGCACTACGGTCATGATAACGAGAGCAGTCTTTGAGTTTTTCAGCGTCGGGATACAGTTAGGACTCCATTATCAGCAAAGACACAGGACTAGAATGGTTGAAGCTGAAGATTCAATGGACTGCTTCATGGATGCTCCTCTAAAAGTTCATTAATATTGAAAGCCAGTGTAATTACTCTCACAAAATCCCATGATACTTGCAAATCTTATTTTTTTGCCGATTTTTCATTTCTGTTTTGTAATAGAGAGGTGGCCTTTTGCCCACAGGAGCGCACCCCATGAATCACCAGCACTTGCACTGTGCCATGGAAGGGGAACTGCCCTATTATTAATTTTTTTTTGAGGACGGTAAGTGAGAAAGGACATGCTGTAAATAGCATGTGACTTCCCTCTGAACAAATTAGGTCCTGTGAATTGCATAAGTGAGCAAATCTAATTTTAGTGAACAAAAGAAGCTGGGAGATGCTGAGTGTAATTTTTATGTAAAAATAAGAAGTCTCCAAAGACAACTCTCTTTAAACAGATGAATGCAAATTACCAAAGTCATCCAAATAGAGAAGGTTGATTTATGCATTTTCCATTGTATCCTTCAACAAAAAAAGCTTTTTCTGTTTTCAAATAGTATGCATTTGGGGTAAAGTTTCACTTTACGCACCAAGAATGGCTGAGAGAAGAGAGCTCCAAAGCAGTCATGTAGAGAAATTGTTTCTCTATCTTTTTTTTTCTAGAACACAGCTTCTGCCAAATAGTCTGTCCAACTGTCTACTGTATCCACTTTTAGCTACTTGAATTTTAATTAAAAATAAAAGTTTCAATGTTATGTATCAGAATATATGATTAATTCTCCATTGGCACCCTATGTCTTCAGCAGAGGGCAGACATGATAAGAGAAAAATCAACTCTGCTTGAACATAGCCGCTAAATTCCCAAATCAACACCAGCCATTTTAGAAGATGGGTCTTATTCCATCACCCTCACGGCATTGTCAGTGCTTACTAGTTTAGTTGTAGCTTTCAGTGCACAAATATCTTAAAACTGCCAGTGAATTGTTAACTAATACAATCCTTAGATGACTGTCTGGTTCAAGACAATGTGCTACTTGTATGGTTTTCACTACTCCTACAGGGTTTCTTCTTCTCCTGTCCTCTTTCCAGTATGGGCCTAACAGCAGCTTTTATAATCTATAGCAAGAACAAAGGAGTGTAATTCTCTCTCTTTATATATTCCTGTATGTGTGTGTTTGTGTGTTTTCATCCATATACCCATATTAATTCAAGAAGCATTTAATGAGTACCACCTACTTAAACCAATCATCCTTCTAAGAACTGAGGATCTTTCAGACAAAATCTCTCTTGGAGCTTAAAGAGTAGCAAGTGACATTTGCTGTTAGTAAAATAATATTTTTAATTACTTAATTGGCAAATTTTTGTCACCCTAGTACTGTGCTTTCACCTTAAAACCTAGGCTTTCACCATATGTGATTATTTTGGAGACCTTCTCATGGTATATGCTTCAAGATTTTTGTGACTTTCTCTGTTTCCCTTACATCTAGATTGCCTTTTTTTCCTTTTAAAATATGTAAATAAAATGTCCCCAATTCTCTATCTTTATTGGTTCATAATTTTCTTTAATTTTAAAATAAAACAGCTTCAGTATTTAATCCTGTAACTTACATGAAATTCATTGTCCACCTTCTCTCAAAAGATTTTTAAGGGTAACTAGAATCTTAAATTTCCATGGTTACATCTCACTACAATTCCTTTTACCTCTGAATTTTCAGTATATATTTTTGTGTTGAATCCTATGGATCCTAACCACTTTCCTTTTTTTTTTTTTTTTTTTTTTGTCTCTTTACTTATGGAATTTGTTATTTCTCCTTCATTTTCTAAAGGTTTTTTCAAGGCTTTAACAGAAGTTTGGGTATAATTATTAAGAATCACTATAGCATAAGCACAGTCTAGAAACCAATTAAATTTTCTCTGTGTTACATATCAATTTGGTAAGGACTATGTAATTCCTGCCATGAGGTGGAAATACTGGATTCTTCTCTTGGCCCTAAGTTTCGTTTATTGACCTGTTGTTGGTCCATCTCTCTAGAACTCTCGGCTGAGCTTCAGGCCTTACATTCAGTATGTATTCTATCTCATTGTTGGCATTTCAAATGTATCTCAACTTCAAATATCTAGACTAAATTCATCATCTTTCTTTCCAAAACGGGCCTTCTCTCAGTATTTCTTATCTAAGTAACTTTGGTAATTTTGCCATTTGTTTATTGCTTAAAAATCAGTAACCCAGTCCAGTCTTAGAACAATGTTATCTTCAATGCAGCCCAAAATAAACAGAAATTAAACTATTTTAATCTTTAAGCTCTTTCAAATATATCAGGTGCTACAAGTACATTGTTAAATAAAATAGATATTTAATCACTGGAGTGCATTGGCGCGATCTCACCTCACTGCAAGCTCTGCCTCCCAGGTTCAAGCCATTCTCAAGCCTCAGCCTTGTCACCCAACCACTAGACTTCAGAATCTCCCAGAAGGTTCTTTTTTCTTCCACAAATACATTTTCTTTCAACCAAGGTGTCTTATTCTGACATTGTCTCATTTTACCCGTATTGTGCTTATTTCCTGCTCTACATGTCTTGTCCTCCAGGAGGCTCCAACTAGTCACTATGCAACACTTGCTCCATCGTGATGAGGGAGCATTTTGCTTCTTCTAATGCCCGTTGTCATTTTGTTGCAGTATCTGACTTCAGCGATTTGTCTTCTTGTCTCAATAAGTGTAAGAAGTGAGTAGAGGATGGAAAGGGAGAAGAAAGGATTAAAGTTAAGCCTGAATGGTAAGAATCCTCTCTTCAGATCCCCATATGTAAATAATGTTTGCCCCATCAAATGTCTGTGTGTCTTTCTCATCATTATATGTTCTTTTAAATTGGGATTGTGTTTCTGAAACCTCAGTGACTCAAATGTTTGCTGAATGAAGTAGCAAATGTCAAATTTCTGCTGGTAGGCATGTTCCATTATTAATTTGCTGCGATGTGTATTAGTTTGTAGCTCCAATATGTGTTTTTGAGTCTGAGAGGAGTTCTTTATTTGATTTTTGTCTTGTAGAAAACAAAACAACAACAAAACTGTGACTTTTTGTTCTATTTTGAATCGAATGTAATAGAAAGCAACTCACTGCCTCAATGTATCTTCCCTGACATCTGCCAGTTTCTCTAAAGCTTACAATGAGAAGGCCTCTCTCCTCAAGGGTTTTAGATATTTTAGATTATTTTGAGATCACATGCATATAAATTGTATATAATGAAATATAGTTTAAATACTTTAAAAGTATTCTACTTTCAAAATTGCAAAATAAAGTTGCCATTCCTGAATCACTTGGGAAGATGTTGAATAGAGAGGCTTTATGTATTAAGTATATTACATATTTATAAATATTTTAAAATCTTTTATACATTGAAATATATTAATTATAACATTATCTTCAAAATACCAGAACACAGGAACTTAGGAGTTAAAATCGAGAGAAATTATATTCTTTACCTACTCTAATGTGACTTAATTTTGCAAAAGTATGTAGACAGTGGGAAAATGTTCATACTTTCTGTGTTATATTAAAGAGGAACCGTGTGGGCATATTAAGTCATATATAGGTGCATATCTCCTTAATGTCAAAAGTTCAAATAAAATATCTAATGTATGTACTTTTTAATATTATTTTACTCCAGAATTTCATTGTGTTTCATTATATTAAAATAATGTACTGCATTTTATTATGTGATTTGTGTTTTCTGCTTCCTGTTTTTCTCTCAAATGTGTGAAAATGCTTTGTGTCACTAATTTTATCTTCATTCCGATGTCTCATTAGTAGGTATTATTTTCAAAGATATATGTTTTTGTATGGAAGTAAAGATGTAAACTATGCACTTCCCATTGTTTCTAAAACATCGTTATTATCGTCCATGTTCAAGCAGAAACACATTGTTTAATTGTGCTAGTAGCATTTGCACAAAAAAGCTTCAACCCCCAGCTCTTCCACATAACATTCTGAGGATTTCATGGCCCCAGTTCTCCATTTTAAAAATACAGTTAGAGGATAATTTTGATACACCTTTCAACCCTTAACTTTGACAAAGAAAAAAAGGTATCACTTAACCATTTTGTTGATATTTTATTTGTACTCCCTTTTCCAAGAGGAGTTAAGTTAGATAAAAAGATCAGCAGGATATGCCTCCAGGCTGAGGCTACCCAGGATTGGACTCAATGTCTGGAAATCACTTCTGTGATTTTAATATAAGTTGAGTTTCTGATCAACAGTTTTGCAGGGATATAAATGTCACACATTGTACATGACACCCCCCCATATCAGCCATTATAAAGATATTCTATACTGCCAATATTTTAACATTAATTAATCACTGTACTTCTAAATGTGTTGAGTTGGTTTTATTATGTTCACAGTGTACTGATCATTTTATTTATTCAACAAATGTTTATTAAGCACGTAGTGCAAGTCGGTCACTGTGGTAAGTTTTGGGACAAAGCTTCTTACCTCATATGCCTGATACTATAATGGATAGACACTAAATAATAAACAAATTAACACAATAATTATAAAACAAATACAACATTGAAGTGTAAAGTGGCTGGCAAAGCTAATTAAAGCTAACTAGCAGTAGCTTTCACATAAAGATCATAAAATATATTAAATAGTGGGTTGAGCTATATTCTCTACCAAGAATATAAGAAGCCGAATCTTTTGAAAATTAAAGAAGCACATTAGGGAACGTGGCTGTAGGAGTGTATTTAACTATCCCAAGGTACAAATAAGTACAAAGAGAAAAGATTCTTTTTTAATAGACTAAACTAGATTAAGAAAAAAGTTTCAGAGATATACATTAATAATCAATATGTATTATTAATATTTAATTAGCTTACTTGCAACTGATGAGTTTGTATATTGTCACCTGAACAATAAAAAGACAAAAATGAGGGATTTCATTCATATTTAGCTGCCAAGAAAATATTTTAGACAATTTATTATTTTTGATGGTAGAAAAAAGGGAAGGAAGAGGCCGGGCGAGGTGGCTCACGCCTGTAATACCAGCACTTTGGGAGGCCGAGGCGAGTGGATCATGAGGTCAGGAGATCAAGACCATCCTGGCTAACACGGTGAAACCCAATCGCTATTAAAAATACAAAAATTAGCCGGGCATGGTGGCGGGCACCTGTAGTCCCAGCTACTCGGGAGGCTGAGGCAGGAGAATGGCATGAACCCAGGAGGTGGAGCTTACAGTGAGCCAAGATCGCGCCACTGCACTCCAGCCTGGGCAGCAGAGCTCAAAAAAAAAAAAAAAAAAAAAAAAAGAAAAAAAGAGAAAAAAAAAAAAGGAAAGAAAAAAGGGAAGGAAGAAAATGGTATCTTTAAAGTCTGAAAGTTAAAGTTGGTTTGGGGGACAGTTAAGGAATATATAATATTGATCATGTTTAAATCTCTCTACATTTTTATCTCCAATTTACTTTGTTGTTCACCATAATATTCTCTTCACTTCTAGTTTCATTCTCCACCTTAACATGACCACATCTACTAATAGCCAATAAAATGAATTGGTGAGTTGTTTTGTTTTTATATCATTGGCTTTGTGGTCTTTTCCTCTGTTCAGGCATTAAACAAATTACTCTTTCACAGAAACCATTACTTTATTTTCTTAGTCTTATTTATATTGATTATGAAATAATCAAATTATAGTATCAAATGGACAAAATTTAATTTTTTTAAAAGGCCTGACATATTCACAATAAGAAGCTGTAATTAGTAAATCTGCAAATCAATGGTATATTTATGCAAAGTTGACTCAAAACGGTGCTTCCATGTTAGAGAATTAATTATGCAAGTCTTCGTCCAATCTGGGCTCATTCTTGTAGGACAGTAACAAACGCTACCAGAGTTCACTGAAGCTTAGGAATCTCTTTTTAAAGATACTCGAAGTCGTTTTGTAACATGAGAATTTAGAATGACAATAAAAATGACTCATTGAAAGGCAAACAATATTAGAGATAAACCCTTTTTTGATTTAAATAATTGATAAAATGTATGTGATATATTAGGCATTCTAGTAGCAAATCCCAATCATTTGTCATCAGTTGATTGACAGAAACTTAAAATAAAATTATTATACCTGTGTTTAGATAATAGGTTTATTCTTGTTCCCGGTTCACATCTTTTTTGTATCTTGTTTCTACCTTAAACTGGTAAAATTATTTAGTTTTTCTCTTTCATCCAAAAGAATTGTCTATTTCTAGAATCAATTGTAATAATATATAATATCTAATATTGGTATCTAATAAAATGTTTATAATACAGAAACATTCTACATATGAATAATTCTTAGAACATCTCAATAAAAGAAAAATAATTCTAAAACTTTATTAATGAAGAGTCATTACTTTTAAGTAGAATTAATCCAGTTTTCTCAAAATCTATTCAGAAAAAGCATTTACAGCTTGTCAGAATTAATTTAAGCCTTACTTGTATAGTTTTTATTTTTTACTTGTTTCTGGTTAATATGCCTGAAGAGCTGAGATCCAAAAAAATAATTTCTGCCATAGAATCAGAAAAAACAAAACAAAACAAAACAAAATTGGGGATAAAAATCAAGTGTAGGCATTACAAATTAACTTTCTTGACCATTTAAAGATTTTAGATAGTTCTTAGGAAATATTTAATTTTGAGTAGAACGTTTTGTGACTAGGCTTACTAAGATAGTTAATTTTTTTAAATCAGAATAACTAGATCAATTGCCTTGTTGCCTAAAATCTTAAGTTTTTTGGCCAAGCTGATGTTGGACAATTTTTTCTGCCAATTTTGAATAATAGATGTTTACTGCTTTTTTAAGCCCCCTTCTAAACCTATAGCACCAACAAGGAGATTATATTTACATTTATTTATTTAAATTCAGCCAACATTAAGTGAGCTTCCACTTTGTGGCTAGCATTGTGTTAAGTATCTGCAATACAGAAAAGAAAATAATTACAATCCATATGTCCAAAAAACTTATAGAAATTAAAACATTTTATTAGTTACTCATGGCTGTTTAACAACTCACTCCAAAAATAAAATGACTTAAAATGACAATATTAATTTACTGTATCTCATAGTTTCTGTGTGTCAGAAAATCAAGAGTGGCTACACTGAGTAGACCGGACTTGGAGTCTCTCATGAAGTCACAGTCAGATTAGGCTAAAGTGTCTGACAGTGTCCATGTAAATGGCTAAAATGTTAATGATGGTGTTTATGGAGTTCTTTGCTTCTTTCCTCCTAGGCCTCTCTACTGGGCTACTTGACCTTCCTCATGACATGGCAGTTGGTTTTTCCCAGAGCAGATAAGTCAAGAAATCAAAACAGAAATGACATTGGATTTTATGACCTAGCCTAAGAAGTGAAACATTATCATTTACTTTGTATTCATTTTGTCAAACAGGAACAACCATGATTCAATATGTGAGTAGGCTATACAGGAGACAGGAACCATTGGGAGCCATTTTGAACGCTCTCTACTACAGGATCAAAAGCAAATAATTACAAAACAGTACATCAATGCAACAATGGCATTATATGTAAGGTAAATACATAGGACAGAATAATAGTCATAACTGAATATGAAGACATGATAGAAATTCTAATTAGGTATTATACTGGAAAAATATAAATGTCCTCAAGTTGAAATAGAGTATATGCATGTTACATTTTAGAAGTAAATATTATTTGTTTTCTATTCAATACTTCACTACAAAAATAAGTTAAACTATACTGTATTGCTAGTTATAAAAGTAAAGGTTGAATACAATTTCTTTAGTATAATTTTTTTAGATTCTTTATTCTAGATCACAAAAACTTTATTGACAGCTTTTTTTTTTATTTAAGAACATAGTGCTGAACATATCTTTAAGAGCAAAAAACCACAAATTATAATTTGACAAGAAATAGAATGGTGACTGTAATGAATCATTTTCTTACTGCCTTGTTTAATATTAATAAAAATTAACTAAATAAAAGCTGAATATAGCTTACAATTCAACACTTGTTTGAAGGAACAGGATTTTTGTGATCATCCATTATACATCTAAATGACTTCTATTGATACATATTAATACTGGGCATATTAGCAGATTGTGTCTTTGGAATAACTTCTATACCAAGCCTAATATTTTTCTGATAATCATTGATGCAATTAATACATTCAGATGAAAAGGTTTAAAATAATTAATACGCACTTTTTTTTTTTTTTTTTTTTTTTTTGAGACGGAGTCTTGCTCTGTCTCCCAGCCTGGAGTGCAGTGGCGCGATCTCGGCTCACTGCAAGCTCCGCCTCCCGAGTTCACGCCATTCTCCTGCCTCAGCCTCCCCAGTAGCTGGGACTACAGGCGCCCGCCACCACGCCCGTCTAATTTTTTGTATTTTTAGTAGACACGGGGTTTCACCGTGTTAGCCAGGATGGTCTCGATCTCCTGACTTTGTGATCCGCCTGCCTCAGCCTCCCAAAGTGCTGGGATTACAGGCGTGAGCCACCCCGCCCGGCCAGCACATTTATTTTTAAGAACAAATAGAAAACAACACATATAAATATACATATATTTCATGTGTCAGTAAGCATAATAAATCACAATAATAATGATCATACAATATTGGAGATATATATTATTTTTAAATTAAATGTTGTAGTCAAATTGGTGAAATGTTCAGCCCAAGGTTATGTTCTCAGTTTGTACAATTAAAATGAGACCAGATTTCGTATTCTCATTCTTATTACTCTTTCAACAGTCAGTTCTAATGAAGATGACAGCCATCATTTAAATACACATCATTAGGTAAAGAACATAAATGTCAATAAAACATTTTCTATTAAGTAGCAGGCTGATGGCACCATAAAAATGAAAATTTTTCAAGTTGTAAAATATAGTCAAAGTCATAATGGAGTACATTAATATAGTTTGGCATTCTCTCCGTATTCCTTAGTGAACTGAAAAAGAGCTTTAATTAAAAATGATTTTGTTTGCTTTACGTTTATACTGCAAAAGATGTACAATGTTTTCCAAGAAACTCTTCTTCACATGAAACTAACTTAGATAGATGTACACTACCTCTCAAGTAACTTCATTTATTTTTCTTTGAATTTTAAAAATTTCATTAATTGGTATTTATTTGAATTTATGTCACACAGAGGGCTTGAATTTGTGTGTACATCAGTGGCATGTTAATTCCACTTTAGCCCACATGTGTTAGTCGATGTAGTAAAATGTACATTTTTTACAAAACAGTACATATTTCAAGGGTTTGCCTAATAAATGGACTCAGAAACAAGGTGCCAACTTTGTTTTTACCTTTCATATTGCTTCATTCATAACAGTAATATATGATCCTCCAAATTTGCCCAACATTATTTAAACTGAATTTTCTAAAAATAGAGATCTTTTGAGGTTTTGTTTTTTAACTATATATCCATGAATACTCTTAGCTGTATGATACAAATTAGCAACAAAAACAATTTTTAAAAAAGAATTGCTGCTACTGACAAATTTAACTTCAAGGAAATTTTGTTTACAATGGGAAAGCAAAATGGATGTTTCAGTCCTAAATTAGATAACTGTACTACCTTTAATCTTGAAAGAGCGTTATTTTTTCAAAAATTATAGATTAATGCTTAGAATTTATTTAGAAGATATTTTCAATATAAGTCAGGAAACACTTATATTTTAAGGGTGTATGACAAAGAAATTAGATGCCTATAAATAAAATATAAGTCTAAATCAATTTGAGACAAATTTAAAGACTAATATAAACTTGGTATCTAGCTTTGGGAAATATCCCTTTATTCTCTTTTTTTGTCTTGAGCACTAATATAGAATTTTGGAGGGAAATCACGAGAAAACTGAAGACATCTGTCCACCAAGAAAAGCACAAAAGCTATAAACTAAAGATAGATATATTTTCAACTAACTGCAGTCTTCAAGTAAGCAGCTGTTATTTTAAAAAGCAGAAGTAGAGATACAGAGCACTACGATCTCAAATAGAATTGAGATTTAAAATTATGCATAAGGAATTAACATACTTTAATCCTAAAGAAAGAGAAAAAAATATATTAAAGGTCATCGTGACTAGAACCTTTAATTGGCAAAAAGCTTGTATTCACACATCTTATCAGATGATTTCCATTTGTGAGCCATTCTTGATTCTAATTCTCATTTCATTATAACAAAGTTATAACAAAAAGGAAAACTACCACATTTCAGCAAATCAGAAGATAACCTCAAATATCTCCTTCACCTCCATCCTTCAATTGTTGCTTGAAGGAATTGTACACCCAAAAGCACATATATACACACTAATATAAGTACCACTAAATGCCATGCAGTATCATCTATGAGGGAAACACTGCCACTCAAATACACAGAGTTGTAAATATTCTCATTTATATTTTTGTCATTTTATAAACATTTCTGATATTAGCATCAAGAAAACAAAGGAACAAAAATAACAGTTTCTAGATAAAATAAAAAAGTGTAAACTTAGAATGTCTATGATTTAACAAATAAAAATTTCTTTCTCTTCCTCCCTCTCTCCTTCCTTCCCTCCCTTCCTCCCTCCTTCCTTCCTTTTCTTTCCCTCTTTCTCTTTCTTTCTTTTTCTTTCCCTTTCTTTCATCTGTCTTGCAAATACTCTTCTTATCCCTGATCTATTCATGTGTTCTCACCTGGGAAGAACAAAGCTTTACCTTTATATTACAACAGCTAAAGTAGTTCGCAGGAAATTAACTGAAGTTCCTTGGAAATTTTTCATGTTCAAATACTTCAACTTTGTGTGCAGATATTCTATTTACTGCCTTGGGTACTGTTATTTACCCCTTCTGAATTAGGTTGCTTCATCTATTTAATGGGAATAAAATAACAATACCTAGAGATGGCAGTTGTGAATCATAGAATTTTTTGTAGATCTTCTTAGTATAAGATTAATAATTCTGTTTTAAACACATTACCCAAAGTTGCAACAAAAAATATGACTAGAATGCATTCTCCAGTTGTAAATTTGGCAATCAACTCTGAAGGGTTGTGTTCAAAAAGAAAATCCATGAATGTCAGTTATGTATGTATGTTTGGATAATAGAGATGATGTATAAAATATATCAAATGCAAACCAAGCAAACTTTTAATTTTTATGTCAGCACAAATAAATCCCTATTGTAAACAAGAGTTACCTTCTATAGTCAGTAAACAATAAAGGTTGACATATTTTTAAATCTAATAAATAAATAAAATATCTAATGCAATGTTAAGCATATATTAGTTGGTCAATATTGTTTGTAAACTTGAATTTAAAACTCTTCATAGAATCATGTGTTCTAACACCTTACTCTCTCAAGGAATTCCTACTACAACCTCAGTGCATTTAAGTACATGTATGTAGTGGGAAGCTCATTTTCTTAAGACAGAGGCTGTTGCATTATTAGACAATTCTAATGGCTGATACATTCTATCTTAAGTTGAATTCAAATATATGTTTCAATAATTTACATTCATGAGATCTATTAATTCCCTGTGGAGAAACAGACAACAGATTTACTTTATTTTCTCTACAATAGTAGTCCTTTAAATATTTGAAGACAACATCCATCTCTCTAGCTATTCCTTCACGTTTTAAAAGATTTTAAAATACATTACTATTTTTTAGTGTGTAGTCAATTTTAATTTTTGTTGTGAACAGATATATATTGCTACAGTGATTTGTTAAGGGAAAAAAGAAGAAAAATAATAATGTAAAGTGTGAAAAAAAAAAGTGCTGGTGTCCTCATTAAAATGTGATTAAATGTTTAAACTTCCAGTACATTAACACTGACATTTTGTCTTTTAAACAGTGTCAGGTAATGAAGGTCAACACAAGCAAGCGTTCTGCTTCTGGCCCTTAGTTAGAAGCACACTGTACTTGGACTTCACAGCAGGGAACTGTCAGGCACGGTTCTCCTCTGTGCTGCTTCTCTCTAAGTACTAGCTTGCAGCTGGCTCCAGCATATGGTAGTGTATGGAGATATTTTCTGGGGTCCACTGCTTCAATCACTATTTAATGATTAATTACTGCAGTCTGATGCCAGGGTGAGACATTCAATGCTTCAGGTAAAAATCTTAACTATAGAAAATGACAGCAGGCAGGGTTTTGAAAGCTGAGTTGACTTTGTATTTCTTCTGATGAATTTACCCGATTTTTCTATCCACTTGTAAGGAGTGAGGTGAAAAAAGACAAAATTGTCAAGTAGCAAACACCAACCAACAATGACAGGGGTGGTATTCAGCAGAATAGTCTATGATTGTCACTCACAATGAGAATAGTGCAGACAGATAGACAATAACTAACTCTCTACTGGAAACCAAGCAAACAACTTTCAATTGACATTCGGGATATAATGGCTCTGAGCTGTGAAAAGAGTCTTCTGACAATGTGCCTTGTAAGCAAATAAGGGTGAGATACGTTTTCTACCAATGTATGTTTTTGAACTCCCTGTACCCTGAAGTATGAGGGGAACATATTCTTTATGATATATAATATTTAGTGGTAAAATAAATACTTTGGTAAAAAGATTACCCTAATATTAAAGTAGTATAATTGTCTATTTTTATTTCTCAGTAATTGCCTGTAACTTTGAACCATTTATATTGAAAGAAATTTTAGATTAAAAATAATGCAGCAATATGACAGCTAATACTGACATGAATCATGCAAGTTGAAAGAGGAACTTTGTATTCTGATAAATTTGGATAATTCAAAATAATCCAGTAATTATTAAAATGTTCACTAATTAATCTTTTTTGTTCATAAATTTTAACTATTTCTGGTTTTCTACAAAACCAGTAACAGCTTTCTTTTCATATAATATGTGTTTTTCTTCAGTATAGTTACCTTGAAACAAGCTCAAAATACTTTTAAGCAACAAGAAATATTTTTAAAAATTGCCAAATAACTATTATTCAATGATATTGGACGTTATCCTTTGCATGTGGCTTGGTAATGGAGAAAGAGATAATTAGAATGTTTTAAGGATATAAAAGCAATTTATGCAGATAGGAATACAATACCTATTTGTTTAATAGATTCTAGATCACCCATCTATAAATAGGCATTTATGAGTTTATTTAGAACTCAGAATATGTTTTTATTAAATAATGTAATAAGTATTTGTTACATTTCTAGGCTAGAGTGCCTAAATATCTTTTAACAAACTGAGCAAGTTTACATTTGCTATAAAGAGTAGAGTGATAAATGTTACCGTGAGACAACATATGGTATTACAACTATAAGTTTAGTAGTAGTTATTTTTTTAATGTTGTCTAGGTTTCAATTTTGGATTTTGGGATTATTTCTATGCCATTCAACATTATCAGAAATGAATAAAGATTTGCTTTTCACTTTCGGCTCTCTCCTTCAGATCATCTCACTGATGCCTATGGCAGTAAGAAGAGGGTCTTAATGCCCATAGTTTTAAATACATAAGCATCCTGTGTAAATCATGGGGTTGCCTCCAAGGGACAGCTCTATAAGAACAAATAGTACCAATCTCAATTCACTAGATATACAGAATTTTTTCAGAAAGAAATAAGGAAGAATTATATTTCAAAATGACTGTTTTTTCTTGTTATGGATAGATATAGATCATTTATTAAAAATTAAATATGGACCACAAGAAGCAGTATAAATATGGCCTATATTTTTATAACATTGGTCTCAACATTTAAATATTTTTAATAATTTGCTAAAAATCATAAAATACAATTCACTTTGTTCCTGGTATCTGTGTTTAAATGATTTAAATATTTTTAACTTCATCGTAGATCACTCTTCCTCATTTTGACAATCAATTAGTGAGTTCCAAGGGAGGTGGCAGAGACAGAACCTCTAAACTTCAAATACTCAGTTAGCAAAAGACAGTTTATATAAATTAGATGATTTAACATATTTTGACTCCTATGCTGTTCTGAAATTAGCCACTGATATGGTTTTGCTCCGTGCCCCACCCAAATATCCCCTCGAATTGTAATCCCCACATGTGGAGAGACAGACCTGGTGGGAGGTGATTGTATCGTGGGGTGGTTTCCCCCATGCTGTTATTGTGATGGTAAGTTCTCACGAGATCTAATTGATAAGCATCTGAGATTTCCCCTGCTCTCTCTCCCTTTCTCCTGCCACCACATAAAACGTGCTTGCTTCCCCTTTGCCTTCGGCCATGACTGTTAAGTTTCCTGAGGCCTCCTAGCTATGCTTCCTGTGAAGCCTGAAGAACTGTGAGCCAATTAAACCTCTTTGCTTTCTAATTACCCAGTCTCAGGTCGTGTTCTAATACACCCACAGTGTTACCACAGTTTAGCTCTGAAGTGCTGTACGTTGGAACAGCCACGAGACACATTTTGGGCTTGCATTAGGTGTACAAGTAAAAAAAAAAGTATCAGGAATAGGTGAAGAAGATTCTTTGGAGCATGTCTATTTTATAGGAGCCTCAGGAGAGTCATGGCATAAAGTTGAGAATTAACGATATCCATTAATCTTAATCCTTGCTGAAATGGCCATGCAATCACAAGGTAGGCAAGTACAGTACCTAACTAGAAATGTAAAAAAGGTAGCAAACTCATTCAGCCTACTCTAAACCCCGAAATAGGAGCATTCCAATTTCATTTGGTTGATCTGGCATATTTATGTCCCCAATTTAATGAAGCCTGAAGAGTCAAACTAGTAGTGTTATGATGAGTTAACACCACAGCTTTGATTGCTCACCATCCAAATAGCAAAATTTTCTAATATCATTTTATGGGACTTAAAAGACATTAAACTAAATATGATTGTTGCTCTATAAAATGGTAGGATAGTTTCCATATACTGTATATATGCAAATACAATATCCCATCTCAGCCTCCAGTGCCCATAGTAAGTTACTCTCACAGCTTAGATTGAATAATTATTATTGGTTTACATGCTTCTAAATCTTCCTTTTTTGTGTAACTAAGACAGAGCTAAGCTTCCAAAATAAAAAATAAAAAAGAGAACCATGCCTTATAACAGAAGACGACCTTGTTTAAAAGCTTTGCCTCATTATGCAAGGTCTCCTTTCCCATTTGAAATAAATTCATAATACATACAGAAGACAATGCAGGTAACCTGAAAATTACAAGAGAATCTTCTGAACGTTAAATGTTTCATATACCTCTCATTCCTTCAGAGAAATGTTGGGCTGGGGTTGAGGGATTCAGAAGAGAAGAGAATTATAATCTAAAAATACAAACTTCCGTGACTATATACTGTAGAGACATTCAATTTCTAGCTTTTAAGAGCAGCATTAAATGTATAAATCATTATTTCATCATCCACTCAGGAATCCCCAGATTACAAAGCCCTCTTGGCGTTATGAATGTCAGTATAGACACAACAGAATTGCAGGAACTTCTTGTGAGGTTCATTTGTTTCCCAAATGAAAATCTATAGCAATATGTATTTTTTCTGTTTTCCTCTAAATTGGTTGGTGTAAACACAATTGTGTAAGGCAAGTTTAGGAAATGATCACAAGATAAGGGCTGAATACCTAGCTGTAGGGAATGTCTTCAGTTGTAAGCAGTATCTTCCCTTTCCCCCACTCCTTGTGATATGCTCAGTAAACTTTCTTTTATGGCATTCTCCACCTTTTTTCACTGATAGGATGACAACCATGACAATCATATTTTATAGAGGTAAGTTCTTTAATGCGCTGATGTGTAAAATAGGTTTACTCTACTTAAAGCTGCTCTTTACTGGCAAGACTATGTCACAATTACTTGACTATAATGATAGACAAAACTCAAAATAGCCTAACTTTGGATAAGCATCAGAAGTTAGGATACATGTCTAAACTATCCAACTTTGTCAAACTCCTTTATCCTTTGTCTTCCAAGTAAAGATTCTCTGAAAAAAAATCCATTATTATTGATAGGACCTGGATTTTTATTTTTCCCCCCAGACTTTCTCACTATTCCTTGACTCTGATTCTTAAGAGGGAATATTTATTTTGGATGTAAGTAAAATTAGAAGTCATAACTTTGTTTTCTGAGTCTTAAAATAATAATCTTTTCATACTTGATTTGTACTGGATTATATTGCATGCTATCAGAAGTTAAAAATACAAATAATTTATATTTTACATAGAAAGTAAATGTTAGAAATCCTTGCACCAAAATGAAAATAGTCATCCAGTCATTCACAAATATAGCGAGAGAACCAATGGAAATAAGCATCAAAATTGATAGGTGCCAAGACACAATAGAGTTAACTTTCAAAATAAATAGAAAAGAAATATTCATATAGCAATTTTCACAGGACATTTCAGAACTCTTGAAAACAATGGCAATGTTAAGGACTAAAAACAGGTCGTAACAGAGGAAAGCAAATATGTTTGTGAGGAAAATATACTTTATGAAAAGTGGTTTGTGAGAAACCTTTAGCCAGGCATAAGATGTGTTGCTTCCAGGAAGTTTTCTATTCTACATTTTGGGGACATAAACCAAGGTATGACTCATGCCTAAGAAATCTAGAAATAAAATATTAACCCTTATAGTGGTAGGGTCAGGAGACTCCCATTTCAGTACTATAGGACTCCACTCTGAATTTGTTGGAATGAGGAATGCAAGTGTTTTCATGCACTGGATGTAGGCCATATGAGAGGAGTGGTGGCTTGGAGTCATTTAGGGTTCTATCTACAAGGGCCACTTTGAGGACTGAAATACCTGGAAGGAAGAATCTGGGAGAGAAATTCTAGGAAATCAGAAAGTAGTTCTTAGCTCTTCTGTATAAGGGATATCTGGGAGAGAGAATTACAGAGTCACTGGAGATTCTATAAAAGAATCCTGGGGAAGGAGGAGACAGAATAGGACTTTTTGCCAGCTTCAGAGAATACCAATAATCTCCCAGAGGAACCATGCAAGTAAAGATTTTCCTTTGCCCTCATTTCTTTATATTTTCTTGCTCTAACTCTTCAGGTATTCCAAGATGACTAGCACAGCAGTGCATGGGGGTGGGATAGGGTTGTAAGAAAGAAGCTCAAAGCAGAGATTTGGAGAAGCAACAAATAACCACTTTACTACTGCCAGTTTCAATCTGAAGCAGTCACACCCTAGCTAGTTAGAGACGGAAATATTTAATGCAAAATCAAACAAATGCTTAAATAAAGGAGGTTCAACCATGGTATGTGCCCCCTAGTACCATTTTAAGATGATGTTTTGAGGATGAAAGTTAGAACATTTGTTATTTCAATTTGCCAATGAATTACTATTTTCATATATTTTGGCCATTACAAATATGTGCTCTGGTTTTATTCTGTAATTCTTAACATCCAGCAAATTTTAGCCAAGCTGGGGACAGGAAGCAGCAACTATGACACTTTTTTCTTCTGGAAATAGTTTTATTTTTGCCAGCATTATTAAGAACATATTTGCTGGGTATATAATTATTGATCGGTAGGCTTTTTTTCCCCAGTAGTGTCCAGATATAATTTT
The DNA here is from genome assembly GCF_028858775.2 of Pan troglodytes. Taxonomy (NCBI): domain Eukaryota; kingdom Metazoa; phylum Chordata; class Mammalia; order Primates; family Hominidae; genus Pan; species Pan troglodytes. The sequence continues at coordinate 24,702,725 of NC_072408.2, read as the reverse complement.
AGTACTTTTTGGTTTTGATTGTTTCTTTGGGAAGTCTGCTATCATTATTGTTGCTAAGATAGCAGTAATATACTGCTTTTTTCCCAGGCTGCTTTGAAAATAATCTCAGTTTTCTTTTTGTTTTGCTTTGTTGATTTGTTTTTGTGTTGTGAGCAACTGGCCTAATTTTTTAAATTTATTGATTCAACAAATAAAAATGTATAAAATTATGGTATACAACATAAGGTTTAAAAATATGTATACATTGAAGAGTGACTAAATCAAACTATTTAACATATGTATTACCTCACATATTTATTTGTGGAGAAAACAGTTAAAAGCTACTCTTAGCAACTTTCAAGTATAATACAAAACATTGTTATTAACTATAGTTACTATGTTGAATAACAGATATCTTGAGCTTATTCCCTCTGCTTAGCTGAAATTTTGTATCCTCTGTCACCCCAATATCCCTCAACTCCAGCTTTTGCTATTGTGAATAATGCTGAAGTGAACATGAGAGTACAGGTGTCTCTTCAACATACAAATTTTGTTACCTTTGGTTATATACCCAGTAGTAGAGTTGTGGATCATATATTAGTTCTAGTTTTAATTTTTTGAGGCCCCTTCGCACTGTTTCCCATAAATGGTTCTCCTAATTTCCACTCGCCACAACAATGTGCAAGGATTCCTGCTTCTCCACATCCTAGCCAACACTTGTTATATTTTCTTATTTTGATAATAGCAAGGTGTGAATTGGTATCTCAGGTGTCAGAGGATATCTCTGTAATTTTAACTTGCATTTTCCTGATGATTAGTAATGTTGAGCATCTTTTCATATATCTGTTGGCCGTTTGTATGTGTTCTTTGAAAAAATGTATATTCAGGTTCTTTGCCCTTTTTAAAATCTGTTTATTTTCTTGCAACTGAGTTATTTATTATACATTTTGGCTATTAACCCCTTATCAGATATGTGGTTTGCAAATATTTTCCCCCATTCCATGAGCTGCCTGTTCATTCTGTTTTGTTTCCTGTGGCAAAAAAATTATAATAAATTTAATGTAATACCATTGGTCCATATTTGTTTTTGTTACCTGTGCTTTTGGGGTCATATCCTAAAAATCATTGCCCTGACCTATATCATGGAGTTTTCCCCTATGTAGTCTTCTAGCAGTTTCACATATTCAAATATTATCCTCAATCTTTAATTCATTCTTAGCTGATTTTTCTATATGACGTGAAATAAGGGTCCAATTTCATTCTTCTGCATGTGGATATCGAGCTTTCCTAATATCAAGTATTAAAGAGAATAAATATCCTTTTCCCAATATCAAGTATTAAAGGTAATAAGTATCCTTTCCTCATTGAATGTTCCTGGCATCTGCCTTGAAAAATCAAGGGACCATAAAAGCATGGATATTTTCTGGGCTTGCTATCCTGTTCCATTGGTCTATGTGTCTGTTTTTGTGGCAGTATCATGCTATTTGGGTTACTACAGATTTGTAGTGTATTTTGAAGTCAGGTAGTGTTATGCCTCCAGCTTTGTTCTTTTTGCTCAAGATTGCTGTGGCTATTTGGATGCTTTAGTGGTTCTATATAAGTTTTAGGATTATTTATTCTATTTCTGAGAAGACTGCCATTGCCTTTTGGTGGGGATTGCATTAAGTCTGTAAATCATTTCAGGTAGTATGCCCATTTTGACAATATTAGTTCTTTAAGTTTATGAATGAATATGGCATGTATTTCTATTTATTTGTATCTTCTTCAATTTCTTTCAAAGTTTTATGTTTTAAATGTGCAGATCTTTCACTTCCTTGGTTAAATTTATTCCTATGTATTTTGCTGATTTTGCAGGATTTTTAAAATGTAGGATTTTTCAAATATTACTGATTTTTCAGGATTTAGAAACCCTGCAAAATCAGCAAAATACTTAAGAATAATTACTAGGATTTTCTTGACTTCTTTTACAGGTAGTCAATTTTTAGTCTACAGAAAACCTAATGATTTTTGTATGTTGATTTTGTATCCCACAATGCTATTGAATCATTTATCAGTTTTAACAACTTTTGGTGGATTCTTTAGGGTATTTTACATATAAGATTATGCATTTGCAAACAGAGACAATTTAACTTCTTTTCTTCCAATTTGGATACTTCTTATTTTTTTCTGACATATTATTATGGTGAGTAGAGATAGTGGGTATCCTTGTCTTGTTCCTGATATTAGATAAAAACCTTTTCACTTTTTATCATTTTATATCTTTTTGAGGTATATATATATATACCTTATATATCTTTTTGAGGTATAAATTACATGCAATTATAGATCTCTTCATAGTTTATGTTATGTTTTTTGCACTGTTTTTGTACTATACATTTTCTTGTTCCTTCATGCTTCAATTGGTACGTTATAAATTAATCAATAATTCTCTAGTTATTTCTAATGACTGTTAATCTACTGAGTTCTTAATCTCAGCTATTTTATTTTTCATAAAATTTCCAATCTCTTTTTAATGTTTTCAATTATTTGCCAGAAACTAAATTAACCAGAACATAGCATTCCTGATTTTATTTAAATATATGTTTAATTATTTCAATCTTTTGATTAATTGTAACAGATATAAAATCACTGGTTGTTGACTCCTATTATACATAGCTACCAGGCTCTAATGAAGAAAATACCCCATCTCAGGGAATGACACCTCTAAGATGTTGCAGACTGTCACTCTTCTTAATGTTAGATAATGTTTCTGTGACAATCTGACATAATTACACATATGGTTACAGTGTCTTGTGTGTAGTAGTAACGGCAAAGGTTGTGTTTTTTTATGCCTGATCCACATGATATTCTGGAGACAAATTAGTGTAATTTGTTTTTGGCATATCTTACTTCTATTAAAATTTTATCCCCTGTAAAATATGGGATAATATTCTTATCAGAATAACATCTAATTTACAAATAAAGGATAAACTATTGAAAAATAGGAGCTCCAATGTGAGGCATTAGTTACAATTATAATTCACAAATGTTTGGATAATTGTTATTTCTCTATCTCTAATAATTTTAAGTTGTAATTTTTCTTAACTTCATCATTTGGCTCAGATTAACATAAGCCCTGAGATTGTGTAGTGATTGGACAAGTCCCTTATAATTTTAAAATAATGGAAAGAGTTCTTATATATTAAAATTAAAAATGTGAAATGACTAAAAGTTCTAATAGGAACTTAGGTGTGAGTGAGGAAAAAGTAAAACTGAGAAAGATTTTAATCTGTCCTTGACCATAATGTCTCCCATTAAATGAAGAAATATAAAGAAAAATAATAAACATAGCATTTGCACATTTGCAAGCAAATGATCATGTAGTCTTCAACATTATAATACATATTTGTCACTTGTTTTGCTCCTACTATGTGTTAGGCATCATTACAATCTCTTCACAGTTCTGTGAGGAAAGTATTATTGCTTTCCCATATTTTGAAATGGAAAAATTAATGCTGAAAGACATTAGGTGTTTTTTTCCAGTTTAAACATTAGATAAAGGAAAATGAGTTCACCAGACCAAATTGCAATAGGATAAAGTTTGTGACCTATGCTTCAAAATCTAGAATCTAGAGCCAGTGACTTACTAAGAAAAATATAAATATGATTTCTTAATAATTTAGTTAATAATTTGCTTATGTGAAACAGTAATGTTAATATACCCACATTTTATGTTATACTGTAAAAATACAAAGAGATTTTCTATGATAAATTGTTAAGTAATACATACTGAACATACATAAATTTTAAAAAAGAATAATTATAGGATAAAATTAAAATTTACAGCCTACACTGATTTAAATGTTATCACTTTAACTGCTTTAAAACACCGTTTTAGATTGTGTGCAGTACATATTTTCGCTTAAAAGCAAATTTGCGTTAAGAGACTGTGGCTTCTATAAACTAATTGACTTCAAAAAATATAGTGCAAGGAGACAAACACTCAAAAATATTTCTCTATTTGGAGATTTCGAAGTATATATCAAAATTATTTAAGAATATAATTTTCATTGGTAAATTACATAGAAATAAGTACAATCACATACAGGAACATAAAGCTATTTATTTCACATAAACTGTATACATATCCAAGGGATATTTTAAAATATATTCGAGTGTTATTGGGGTATGGTAGTGATTTAATAAAAACTGAAAATATCGGGTAAGATATTTTAAAAATGCAAATGCCTTGACATACCAATGAAGATACCACACCATTAACTGAGGAATATGATTAACTCAACTTTCTGCACTTGAAGTCTGAAGAGGGGAAACAGAGATACAGATTTTTAAGTTTGGATACGGAAATATATTAAAGCTATGTTGTTAATTAAAGAGTATTATGTGTGTATGTGTATGAATGTGTGTGTTAGCTTTTATCATTATATATTCTTCAATGTACCTTATTTCTACTTAAGGCAGAAAACTTCTTTATCTGTGTTTATCTCAACATTATTTTATGTTATTACTGCTTTTCTTTTCTTTAATTTTACATTGTTATTGCTTCCCAAACATAAGTCAGTCAGCATATTATCTTCAAAAATGTTGCCATATCTATCCATATTCATCTTACTTATAAGCTATACTTTTTACCAAATTTTTCTTTACATTTATTTACATTCATCACACTACATTTATTTAAAAACAAAATACATATAACCCTCATCCACAGAAATCCAGCATTACTTGCCATAAAACCATAGTCACATGAATAAATACAATGAACTTAAGATATATAAAGCAAATATTTTAAAATCATCAGGCTATAGATAAGTTCATGAGAAATAAGGAATTCTTTAGGATCAATAAATAAGAAAATAAGGATGTTGATACTCATTGTTAGCATAAGTGGAGATGAATATGACATTCTTTATTAATAAATAGCTGCTTTTAGGTTTGATTTTAAATAGCCCTAGGAATCCTTAAACACATAAAAATGTAATAAGGATGATGAGAATATTTTCCCACCTACTCTGATAGGACTAGAATCTTTGAATGAATGACTAACCAAATCATGCAATATGTGACGTTAAGTTTGAGAAGTCGTCTGCATTGTCAATATTTGTTTGTCTTTTCTGAATATACCTACAACTTTTAAAACTACTGTATGCTTCTATGGTTGAAGAAAACCTAAGACTCAACAAGTGATCCTGTAAGTCATCTAGGTCACATATCTATTTAAGTGTACTTAATACTAGTACTGAGTTCTTTCCAGGTCTACAGTTGGCTTCTGAGCTACCAGGATGTGCTGCCTTCATAGTTGCTGATTTGAAAACAAAGTATCCAGCTTTACTAAATCTCCCTAGAACATCTAGAAACTAGCTAGAGGTACTTAGTCTAGCTGATGACCAGGCAGTCTTCATGATATTTCTCTGCCTAAGAAAGCTCGGACCTCTAGTACCAGTCCTGTGGGCTCTCTAGCCTGCCCTGGTAAGACCTTGCTAGCTTAGCCCTGTCCTCATAATCACACTCTAGGTATGTACCACTAATACTTAGCGTAAAGATTAAAAAAACACATGTGCCTTACATTGGTCCACTCCTTCCATATTCTCTTTTTAATTTACCATTCAAGTCATTTTGGGAAACACATAGAATTTAGATATAAAGTATCAAATATTGCTGCTTATACTTTTTTTTCTTTTTGACTTTATGTAATATTCTCACTTTTTGCTTTTAGTATTTTTGTCCAAGTTATTAATATATTTTCAGAGTTTTATAACCTAATTTCTCTAGTTTTTTGATTTTATACTTTACTTAGAGATGTGTGTGGGTGTGGGTGTGTACCTGTGTAATGTTTAGAAAGATATCCCTATGCTTCATCCAAATCATTCTGAGCAAACTATCCCAAGGACAGAAAACCAAACACCGCATGTTCTCACTCATAGGTGGGAATTGAACAATGAGAACACTTGGACACAGGATGGGGAACATCACACACCAGGGCCTGTCGTGGGGTGGGGGGAGGGGGGAGGGATAGCATTAGGAGATATACCTAACGTAAATGACGAGTTAATGGGGGCAGCACACAAACATGGCACATGTATACATATGTAACAAACCTGCACGTTGTGCACATGTGCCCTAGAACTTAAAGTATAATAATAATAAAAAAAAAGAAAGATATCCCTTTGCAATCTTCCAATGGGATTGAGGTTTTTTGCCCCTTTGTATTTCTGATATATCTGTACTTTCCTCCTTTGTCTAATAATGAGTATTTTTCTATCATCATATATGTCTGTCATATTGCCTGTTCTTGATATGTTAAGCGATTATCATATGGTGACTAGTAAAAAGTCATGTCTCTTCTACTTTATAATATTTCAAACACAAATTCGCGCCACGTTCCTACTCTTTTCAAACGATTAATTCAGACTATCACCAAATACGCATAAGTACGTATTCAGCCATTCATATTATTAATTTTAATTCTAATTATTGGTTTGGATTTGTCACTTTCAATGGCATTTCATCTCTTTACAGATACATTTTAAAAGTTATCTACCAATAAGAACTCTCTCATATGCAGAAAAGTTTCCATTTTTCTGAACAACTTTTCTCTATTACATTAGATGCACAAAAATCGTGTGACAAAATCCACCACTCACTCATGATGAAATATTATCAATAAACTTGGAGTAGAAATAAATTTATTCCACCTGATGAAGGTCATCTTTGAAAAATGTACAACTAGCATTATACTTACTGGTAATTTTTCCCTCTAAGGATAGAAAAAGGCAAAGATCCCCAGCCTTTATACATCTATTTACCATTTTACTATAGCTTCCAGTCAGTATAATTTGGCAATAAAAAAAAAGACATTCAAATCAGAAAGGAAAAGATACATCTGCCTTTATCTGCAAATGATATAATTCTGTACAAAGAAAATCTAAAGTTGTATACAAGAACTACTAGAACAATAGTAATAGAATAACAGAAATAATAAATTATTTCATCAATGTAGTGGGATGTAAGCACCATACAAAAATTAATTGTACTTTTATATAGTAGCAATGAACTCTACAAAAATGAGATTGAGAGTAACTTCATTCAGTGTAACATTATATAGAATAAAATGCTTAGGAATGAATTTAACAAAGTATACTCAAGATCTATACACTGAAAACTACAGTACATTTGTAAGTGATATTAAAGAAGACTTAGAGACAATACATTTTTCTGTTTAGGAGGGCTCAATATTTATAAGATGGCGATTTTTGCCAAATTGATTTATAGTAGGTTAAAAGCAATTTATATCACAATCTCAGTATACTTTCTGGCAGAAATTGCCAAAATAACCTTGAAATTTACTTGGAAATGCAAAAGACCTAAAATAGCCAAAACAATTTAAAAAATAAAAAAGCTGAAAGACTATACTTTCTGACTTAAAATACTGTGTAGAGCTGCAGTAATCAAGACAGTGTTGTGTTAGAATAATGGTAATCATACAGACTAATGGAAAGTAATTGAGAATCCACAAATAAACCCTTACATTTATGATTGGTTATTATTTGACAAAGGTGTCAAGCTAAATCATGAGTAAAAATCAGTCTTCTAGACATGCTGATATTGAATGTGTACATGCAAAAATGTGAATTTAACTCTTAACTTACAGCACCTACAAAAATGAATTATAAAAGATAATATACCTAAATGTAAAACTAAAGTTGTTTCACTGTCAGAAGAAAACTCACAGAAACATCTTCATAATCTTGGATGAAGCATAGTTCTTAGATAAAAAACACCAAAAGCATGATGTGCAAATGAGAAAAAAGGTCTATAATTAATTAAATTCTGAAATATAAAACTTGCATGCTTCAAAAGACAATGATATGAAAAGTTACAATCTGAGAGAATATATTTGCAAATAACATATCTGTTAAAGGACTTCTATCTAAAAGATGTAATAAACACTTAGAACACAAACTGATCTTTTTTAAATGAAAAAATAATTTCAATAAATACTTAACCAAAGAAAATATACAAATGCCTAATAAGCACATGAAAAGATGTTCAACAAGTCATTAGGGAGAAGAAAAATTTACTGTGAAGTACTACTTCTTACCCACTAGATTGGCTATACAGGAAAACACAGATAATAACAAGTGCTGACAAGAATATGAAGAAATTGAAACCCTCATGTTTTGCTTAATGGAATGTTAAATGGTGCATTCACTTTGAAAAACAGCCTGCAAATTCCAAAGAAAGTTAAATATAGTTGTCCTATGACCCAGCAATTCACTCCTAGTTATATACACAAGAAAAATGAAAATATACATTCACACTAATACTTGCACATTAATATTCAAAGCATCATTATTTGTCATAGCCAAAGAATAAAAAAATATGTCCATCAAAAGATGAATGGAAAAAGCAAAATGTAACCTATCCATTCAAGTCCTAGGATAATGATAAGCCTGCAGGTCAATGGAACAGAACTAAGAGTCCCAAAATAAAACCTTACATTTATGATTGATATTGCAAAGAAACCAGGTGATTCCATGAGGAAAGATAGGATTTTCAGAAAATAGTTCTGATGTCATTATATAATATCCCTTTTGTCTTTGGTAATTTTATTTGCCCTTAAATGCAGACAATCAAAAGGAAGCAGGATTTGCTATATTAATGTCAGATAGTGTGCATTACATGTTTGTTCTACTCTCTTACTTTCAAACTGCTTATATTTTTATATTTTAAGTTTCATTTTTGATTGAAAAATAATTGTATATATTTATCAGTTACAATGTGATTTTATAATATACGTTTACATTGCAGAGTAATTAAATCGAGCTAATCAACAAATATAACATCTCGCATACTTTTTTGTAGTGAAAACATTTAAAATCTACTTTTTAATAAATTTTCAAATATAATTGAATTGGGTTACTTCCAGACAATATATTCTTGTTCTACACATTTTGATAAACTTTTCTAATATCTGTATATTAATTGGTATATGTAACCATTTAAATTTGATTTAATTATTGCCATATTAAAGCCTAAGTTTGCTATTTGATGTTTTATTGTGGTGCATTAGATCCCGCGCCTGGCTCAGAGGGTCCTACACCCACGGAGCCTTGCTCATTGCTAGCACAGCAGTCTGAGATCAAACTGCAAGGAGGCAGCAAGGCTGTTGGAGGGGCGCCCGCCATTGCCAAGGCTTGAGTAGGTAAACAAAGCATCTGGGAAGCTCGAACTGGGTGGAGCCCACCACAGCTCAAGGAGGCCTGCCTGCCTCTGTAGACTCCACCTCTGGGGGGCAGGGAATAGCCAAACAAAAGGCAGGAGAAATCTCTGCAGACTTATATGTCCCTGTCTAACATCTCTGAAGAGAGTAGTGGTTCTCCCAGCATGCAGCTGGAGATCTGAGAATGGACAGACTGCCTCTTCTAGTGGGTCCCTGACCCCCGAGTAGCCTAACTGGGAGGCACCCCCCAGTAGGGGCAGACTGACACCTCACATGGCCGGGTACTCCTCTGAGACAAAACATCCAGAGGAACGATCAGGCAGCAACAATTGCTGTTCACCAATATCTGCTGTTCTGCAGCCTCTGCTGCTGATACCCAGGCAAACAGGGTCTGGAGTGGACCTCCAGCAGACTCCAACAGACCTGCAGCTGAGGGTCCTGACTGTAAGAAGGAAAACTAAGAAACAGAAAGGACATCCACACCAAAAACCCATCTGTACATCACCATCAAAGACCAAAGGTAGATAAAACCACAAAGATGGGGAAAAAAACAGAGAAGAAAAACTGGAAACTCTAAAAATTAGAGCGCCTCTCCTCCTCCAAAGGAATGCAGCTCCTCACCAGCAACTGAACAAAGCTGGATGGAGAATGACTTTGACAAGTTGAGAGAAGAAGGCTTCAGACAATCAAACTACTCTGAGCTAAAGGAGGAAGTTCGAACCCATGGCAAAGAAGTTAAAAACCTTGAAAAAAATATTAGATGAATAGATAACTAGAATAAACAATGCAGAGAAGTCCTTAAAGGACCTGATGGAGCTGAAAACCACAGCACGAGAACTATGTGATGAATGCACAAGCCTCAGTAGCTGATGCGATCAACTGGAAGAAAGGGTCTCAGCGATGGAAGACCAAATGAATGAAATGAAGTGAGAGGAGAAGTTTCGAGAAAAAAGAATAAAAAGAAATGAACAAAGCCTCCAAGAAATATGGGACTATGTGAAAAGACCAAATCTGTGTCTGACTGGTGTACCTGAAATTGAAGGGGAGAATGGAACCAAGTTGGAAAACACTCTGCAGGATATTATCCAGGAGAACTTCCCCAATCTAGCAAGGCAGGCCAACGTTCAAATTCAGGAAATACAGAGAACACCAGAAAGAAATTCCTCCAGAAGAGCAACTCCAAGACACATAATTGTCAGATTCACCAAAGTTGAAATGAAGGAAAAAATGCTAAGGGCAGCCAGAGAGAAAGGTTGGGTTACCCACAAAGGGAAGCCCATCAGACTAACAGCTGATCTCTTGGCAGAAACTTTACAAGCTAGAAGAGAGTGGGGGCCAATATTCAATATTCTCAAAGAAAAGAATTTTCAACCCAGAATTTCATACCCAGCCAAATTAAGCTTCATAAGTGAAGGAGAAATAAAATACTTTATAGACAAGCAAATGCTGAGAGATTTTGTCACCACCAGGCCTGCCCTAAAAGAGTTCCTGAAGGAAGCACTAAACATGGAAAGGAACAACCGGTACCAGCCACTGCAAAATCATGCCAAATTGTAAAGACCATCAAGGCTAGGAAGAAACTGCATCAACTAACAAGCAAAATAACCAGCTAACATCATAATGACAGGATCAAATTCACACATAACAATACTAACCTTAAATGTAAATGGGCCAAATGCTCCAATTAAAAGGCACAGACTGGCAAATTGGATAAAGAGTCAAGACCCATCAGTGTGCTGTATTCAGGAAACCCATCTCACGTGCAGAGACACACATAGGCTCAAAATAAAGGGATGGAGGAAGATCTACCAAGCAAATGGAAAACAAAAAAAGGCAGGGGTTGCAATCCTAGTCTCTGATAAAACAGACTTTAAACCAACAAAGCTCAAAAGAGACAAAAAAGGCCATTACATAATGGTAAAGGGATCAATTCAACAAGAAGAGCTAACTATCCTAAATATATATGCACCCCATACAGGAGCCCCCAGATTCATAAAGAAAGTCCTGAGAGACCTACAAAGAGAATTAGACTCCCACACAATTATAATGGAAGACTTTAACACCCCACTGTCAACATTAGACAGATCAACGAGACAGAAAGTTAACAAGGATATCCAGGAATTGAACTCAGCTCTGCACCAAGTGGACCAGAAAGAGATCTACAGAACTCTCTACCCCAAATCCACAGAATATACATTCTTTTCAGCACCACATCACACCTTTTCCAAAATTGACCACATAGTTGGAAGTAAAGCACTCCTCAGCAAATGTAAAAGAACAGAAATTATAACAAACTGTGTCTCAGACCACAGTGCAATCAAACTACAACTCAGGATTAAGAAACTCACTCAAAACTGTTCAACTACATGGAAACTGAACAACCTGCTCCTGAATGACTACTGGGTACACAACGAAATGAAGGCAGAAATAAAGATGTTCTTTGAAACCAACGAGAACAAAGACACAACATACCAGAATCTCTGGGACACATTCAAAGCAGTGTGTAGAGGGAAATTTATAGCACTAAATGCCCACAAGAGAAAGCAGGAAAGATCTAAAATTGACACCCTTACATCACAATTAAAAGAACTAGAGAAGCAAGAGCAAACACATTCAAAAGCTAGCAGAAGGCAAGAAATAACTAAGATCAGAGCAGAACTGAACGAAATAGAGACACAAAAAAACCCTTCAAAAAATCAATGAATCCAGGACCTGGTTTTTTGAAAAGATAAACAAAATTGATAGAATGCTAGCAAGACTAATAATGAAGAAAAGAGAGAAGAATCAAATAGACGCAATAAAAAATGACAAAGGGGATATCACCGCTGATCCCACAGAAATACAAACTACCATCAGAGAATACTATAAACACCTCTACGCAAATAAACTAGAAAATCTAGAAGAAATGGATAAATTCCTCAACACATACACCCTCCCAAGACTAAACCAGGAAGTTGAATCTCTGAATAGACCAATAACATGTTCTGAAATTGTGGCAATAATTAATAGCTTACCAACCAAAAAAAGTCCAGGACCAGATGGATTCGCAACCGAATTGTACCAGAGGTACAAGGAGGAGCTGTTACCATTCCTTCTGAAACTATTCCAATCAATAGAAAAAGAGGGAATCCTCCCTAACTCATTTTATGAGGCCAGCATCATCATGATACCAAAGCCTGTCAGAGACACAACAAAAAAAGAGAATTTTAGACCAATATCCCTGATGAACATTGATGCAAAAATCCTCACTAAAATACTGGCTAACTGAATCCAGCAGCACATCAAAACCTTATCCACCATGATCAAGTGGGCTTCATCCCTGGGATGCAAGGCTGGTTCAACATATGCAGATCAATACAAGTAATCCAGCATATAAACAGAACCAAAGACAAAAACTACACGATTATCTCAACAGATGCAGAAAAGGCCTTTGACAAAATTCAACAACCCTTCATGCTAAAAATTCGCAATAATTTAGGTATCCATGGGACGTATCTCAAAATAATGAGAGCTCTCTATGACAAACCCACAGCCAATATCATACTGAATGGGCAAAAACTGGAAGCATTCCTTTTGAAAACTGGCACAAGACAGGGATGCCCTCTCTCACCACTCCTATTCAACATAGTGTTGGAAGTCCCAGCCAGGGCAATCAGGCAGGAGAAAGAAATAAAGGGTATTCAATTAGGAAAAGAGGAAGTCAAATTGTCCCTGTTTGCTGATGACATGATTGTATATCTAGAAAACACCATCGTCTCAGCCCAAAATCTGCTTAAGCTGATAAGCAACTTCAGCAAAGTCTCAGGATACAAAGTAAACGTGCAAAAATCACAAGCATTCTTATACACCAATCACAGACAAACAGCCAAATCATGGGTGAACTCCCATTCACAATTGCTTTAAAGAGAATAAAACACCTAGGTATCCAACTTTCAAGGCATGTGAAGGACCTCTTCAGGGAGAACTACAAACCACTGCTCAATGAAATAAAAGAAGACACAAACAAATGGAAGAACATTCCATGCTCATGGGTAGGAAGAATCAATATTGTGAAAATGGCCATACTGCCCAAGGTAATTTATAGATTCAATGGCATCCCCATCAAGCTACCAATGACTTTCTTCACAGAATTGGAAAAAAACTACTTTAAAGTTCATAGGGAACCAAAAAAGAGCCCACATTGCCAAGTCAATCCTAAGCCAAAAGAACAAAGCTGGAGGCATCACACTACCTGACTTCAAACTATACTACAAGGCTACAGTAACCAAAACAGCATGGTACTGGCACCAAAACAAAGATATAGTGCAATGGAACAGAACAGAGCCCTCAGAAATAATATCACATATCTACAACTGTCTGTTCTTTGACAAACCTGACAAAAGCAATGCGGAAAGGATTCCCTATTTAATAAATGGTACTGGGAAAACTGGCTAGCCATATGTAGAAAGCTGAAACTGGATCCCTTCCTTACACCTTATACAAAAATTAATTCAAGATGGATTGAAGACTTAAATGTTAGACCTAAAACCATAAAAACCCTAGAAGAAAACCTAGGCAATACCATTCAGGACATAGGCATGGGCAAGGACTTCTTGTCTAAAACACCAAAAGCAATGGCAACAAAAGCCAAAATTGACAAATGGGATCTCATTAAACTAAAGAGCTTCTGCACAGCAAAAGAAACTACCATCAGAGTGAACAGGCAACCTACAGAATGGGAGAACATTTTTGCAATCTACTCATCTGACAAAGGGCTAATATCCAGAATCTACAATGAACTCAAACAAATTTACAAGAAAAAAACAACCCCATCCACAAGTGGGTGAAGGATATGAACAGACACTTTTCAAAACAAGACATTTATGCAGCCAAAAACACATGAAAAAATGCTCATCATCGCTGGCCATCAGAGAAATGCAAATCAAAACCACAATGAGATACCATCTCACACCAGTTAGAATGGTGATCATTCAAAAGTCAGGAAACAACAGGTGCTGGAGAGGATGTGGAGAAATAGGAACACTTTTACACTGTTGGTGGGACTGTAAACTAGTTCAACCACTGTGGAAGTCAGTGTGGCGATTCCTCAGGGATCTAGAGCTAGAAATAACATTTGACCCAGCCACCCCATTACTGGGTATATACCCAAAAGATTATAATCATGCTGCTATAAAGACACATGCACACATGTTTATTGCGGCACTATTCACAATAGCAAAGACTTGGAACCAACCCAAATGTCCAACAATGATAGACTGGATTAAGAAAATGTGGCACATATACACCATGGAATACTATGCAGCCATAAAAAAGGATGAGTTCATGTCCTTTGTAGGGACATGGATGGAGCTGGAAACCATCATTCTCAGCAAACTATCTCAAGGACAAAAAATAAACACCGTATGTTCTCACTCATAGGTGGGAATTGAATAATGAGAACACATGGACACAGGAAGGGGAACATCACACACCAGGGCCTGTTGTGGGGTCAGGGGAGAGGGGAGGGATAGCATTAGGAGATATACCTAATGTAAATGACGAGTTAATGGGTGCAGCACACCAACATGGCACATGTATACATATGTAACAAACCTGCACATTGTGCTCATGTACCCTGAAACTTAAAGTGTAATAATTAAAAAAAGAGAGAGAAAAAAAGAAACACATGTCTATTCTACATTCCTGGAAGTGGTAATCACTAATTTCTTTTTATTGCATTGAGAGATATCAATTGGTTGCAGGAAGTCTGAGCAACCATATGAGCTTTCACAAGTTACTTCTCAACTCCTTACCTGTTCCAAATAAATAACGTACTTACTTGAGAGATCATACCTGAATGCCTTCAAATACAATGATGTACAACAAACTAGGTAAAAATATATCTGTAACATATTGATAGTATTTTATTAGTTTGTAGCCCAGACATCCTATCTAAAAAATAAAAATCACTCACATTTTACAACAACACATTTCAAAATATGTATGTAGGAACAATAAAATTATCCAGGTACCATAACTTAATTAAATATGAGCATTGACCTCAGGAAACGTCTATATATATCAATGTCTTATACATAGGAACTGTACGATGGTGTCTGAGCCCAAGTTACAATGCGTCTATCTTCTAGGGGTAGACTAGAGCTCTTTGAATTTCTAATTGTAAATATGGCATTTTTTCCATGATAACGCTGAGCCTCCTGGTGGGTGTCAGGTTACCCAGCTATGGAGAGAGGGGAAAAAGGATCCTGGTTTGAAATTTCCAATCTTTGCCAATTTCCCATCTACCACCAGCACTGTCAAAATATGTCAAATATTGTCTAATATGTCAAAATATATCTAATAACTATTTAGCAGCTTTTCTCACTTAGATATTGAGTTTGAATGTGAAGTTCCTTTGGTTCTTCTGTAGTTGCCAAAAATAGACCATTCAATGAGCTTACTCTTCTTATTGCAAAGAAACTTTTATTGCTAAACATAGAATCATCCTTCTGCATGAATTGGTGAATTGGGACAATCCTTATATATTTTTTAAATTCATCGAAATAATAACTGTGCTTTGCCCCAGGATATAAAATGAGTTAAGTTTGCTGATATAGAGCTGTGATTAGTATAATTCTTAAATAAGCATCATCATATGCTTGCATTGTTAATAGCACCATCAGGTATTAAAACTCTATATTAACATTGTAAATAAGTATTAATTATATGCATCAATTGTTACATTTGAATAATACATGAACATGCTTTCATGCTTTTTAATTTTGATTGGTATGATTTTTAAGTACCCCTCAAACCTTGATGTGATTTGAGAATTTTAAAAATTAATTATCCCTATTGACAATTTCAAAAATTAAATGTTCTTGTTTGTAATTTTACTTTTTAAATAAATAAAAGTTGCTGTATCAAGTTTTAGTATCATTCTAAAATATGTCCTTGTAGAAGTTGCCATAAATGTCGACATTTTCAGCAGCATAAATTTATAGAGACACTGAATTTTTATGACACTATAAAAGTCCCTACTCATGATGACATCTATAGCTGCATTTTCACAGAAATATAAGAAATTGTATCTTAGACATGTGGTTAATCCTATCTTGTTTTTCAAAAAAAAAGAAAATTGGGGTAACAAATATTTCTGGTATCCCAAAACAGTCACATATATGTAAAATAAATTTAAAAATTAAAATTTTTTTCCTTTAATGTTTGGCAGCCAAAGAACCTGTGTCTGTTACTTTTTAATCAAACTAGCTGTAAAAAAGGAAAAAAATAAAAGGTTTAACTGGGAATTAGGTGAGTCCATTAATGGAGGAATTAAGCAGAATTTTACTGGAGAAATGGGTGACAGAAGCAAAAATTTTACCGTAAATATTCAGATACTTCCTAAGCTATTGCTTTCTTAATTGGCCTAATTGTTAAGACTGTAGAACTAAAAGATTTAGAGAAATTGACAGATAATATACATGTGAATCAATGTTGTTAAGTTTATTTGAAGTTGAAAGAAAAGGCAATATTTGTGTTGGGGTACATATGTTCAAAATATTTAGAAACTTCTGCTCAGGACATTTATATTGTCTAACTTTTATTTTTACAATCAGGTATAATCGATAGCTGACTGCTGCTTCTTGAAAATATGGGTGGAAATGCTTCGAACAGAAATTTAAGGATGTTATGTATTTGATGAACCAATGCTCATTGATCTGAAGCTATCAGAGGAACAGAAAAGTTGTGACTTCCAGGAATAAAACAACTTCCAGCAAGTTATTCATTCTAAGAGAAAAGTAACTTTAAACAGGAAATATTAAAGTATTGGTGACTGAAGATGCTATGTGGAAATAAGTTATGAATAATAGTTTAATTTTATTATAAGCAAAGTGTCCAGTGTCATTAGACTGATAGTAGTATTGGTTTACACTATAATTTTAATTATAATAAATCATATTAATACTTACAGAACATGTAACAATCTAATTTAAGATCTGCTATTATACTATTGTGATTTTGTGTGTGTGTGTGACTAGGCCTTTCCCATTTTTTGGCAGCCAGTTTCAACACTGTCTCCTTAATGGGCCATCTTTGAACATTTTAAATTCATATTCCCTATCACAGAACCAATTATGTTGCCTTCTAAGCATTTTGCACTTACTTTTTTTGTTTGTTTGCTAACATGTATCATATATTGCATACAATACACCATGAGCTCCAGGTGGGCAGATATTTATTCTCATTTTTATCTGTTCATGATATCCAACATAATACTTAGTGTATAATAGGTATATAGCAAATATTGTAGATTGGAAAAAAAATAAATTTTACTCTTTTGTAATTGAAATACTGAGATATATTCAAATATTATTTCTTCACTAAAACTATTATATAATAAATTTTCTTATTTAGAATTTATTTAATAAAATAAAACTATATATTTAAAAATGAGACAATAAACGTTTATATGTATTACAAACGAGGTGGATAAATAGGTAAAATCTGTGTAACTCTTACTAAATAATAGGCAGACTGCTATGTGCTTTATAATCATTATTTTATTTAATCTTCAAAGCAGTATTATGAGGTAGATATTATTTTTCACATTTATTTGAGACAATATAATTTCTTTCCTGGAAAGAAGAAAAAAAGGGGTAAGCCCAGGCATGGTGGCTCACGCCTGTAATCCCAGCACTTTGGGAGGCTGAGGAAGGTGGATTACAAGGTCAGGAGTTCGAGACCAGCCTGGCCAACATGGTGAAACCCCGTCTCTACAAAAAATACAAAAATTAGCCAGGTGTGGTGTCAGGCACCTGTAGTCTCGGCTACTCGAGAGGCTGAGGTAGGAGAATCACTTGAATCCTGGAGGTGGAGGTTGCAGTGAGCCAAGATCACGCCATTGCACTCCAGCCTGGGCGACAGAGCAAAACTCCGTGTCAAAAAAAAAAAAATGGTGTGGGGTAAATGAGAGACTAAGCAGCAGAAACAGAGTTATGGCATGGATAATAAGAAAAAGGCAGGCAGAGAAAGAGAGATTTTGATTTTGAATGAATAGCATCACTTGAATAACACATACAATTTGAAGGCTATTTTTTTGGTCAAGGTTATGTAATATATATTTCAGTTTCTTTCCATTTCTATTTGCAAGTGAGTGAGTTGGTAAATAGTTGCCTGATATTTCTTTTGAATATAGTACAATGCTAAGATGAACTGCCATATGTGGGTCACACTGGAGAAGCAATCTTTATTTCAAATACTTTCCTTGGTCAAAAATATATGATTACTTAAAAATGCAGCTTCACCTTAAACAGTTTTTGGAATTATGGTTTTAGAAAGCAGAAGTTGCAGTGATTTTAAAAATATCCTTACAAATCATAGACAATTTGTCTACCCTGCTCTCTTGTAGAATTATCATCTTAGAGACTGTTGAATGTAACTGATGCAAAGTATTATGAATTCACAAAATTGAGGAAGTGTAATAAGACTCTTTACTAAATTGCAAGGTTTTATTCGTTTGC
This sequence comes from Pan troglodytes, assembly GCF_028858775.2. Lineage (NCBI taxonomy): Eukaryota > Metazoa > Chordata > Mammalia > Primates > Hominidae > Pan > Pan troglodytes. The sequence continues at coordinate 24,684,023 of NC_072408.2, read as the reverse complement.
TATCTTGTATTTCTCAAGAATTTTTGGTAATTTCTAGAAAGGGAAAAAAAGTGGAAGACAGGAGTGCATTTGTTCAAGAATTTTGCCTTGTTTACTGGGAAAGATCATCCCTACTGGATATTCTGATGCCTCAATAAGACAAAAAGCAAGCAACTTTGAAATTGTTGGTAGAAGCTATATGCTCCATTACAAAAGTGGAGCAATTCTTATAGGGTGCTCTACCAGAGATGAAAGAAAACTCAAAGAGTCTACTGAAAAGTCTACTAAAAAGCAAGAGGTAGACAATCTTGGAAGCACAATTAAATGACAGTCTTTGAAATCTCACACACACATACATATACACATACATGCATATATATATACACATATATATATACATATATACACATATATACACATATATATATATACACACACATATATATATATGGCACACTTAAAAACTTCCTGAATATCTTTGTTCTGTGAAAAAAATGCCGGCAGCTGTAAATTAGATATACAACATGATCGATAGCTAGCTATTGGAGTAAATACATGTCAAATTCGCAACAATATGCCATCAGGAAAATAATCGGCATGTGTGTTCAGGTATGGGGAACCCCCGAAGATGGCCATTCAATGGGAAATGGTGGTGAACAAAGCAGAGGTTCAGTTACTTCTGAATCGGATCTGCATGGTAGCAATTAAGGCCGAAAGTTGAGGGAAAACTTTAATGGCATTTCAAACTCAAAAGCCTTCTGAATTTTCTGTATTAGGAAACACAGTGTTAAAAAGTGTTAAAAAGAAGCTAAGATTAAACAATACATAGACAAGATATAAAGGTGGGTATGGGGAGTGGGAAGAAATACAGATTAATTCTTCATCTTTTGAAATTAGATTTTTGACAAGCAAGGTAAGGTTCTTGTGCATGGAAATAAGGGAATTCCTCACATCCAATTATGAGATCTCTCAGAGTGTTGATTGAAGACCCTACCTTTATTTAGTTTTCATTGGTAAGTATGGAATTGGCTTTCCTATTGCCTTGTATAATTCAGAATATGTGGGATAGATTTTGATGTTTAGGGGTGAGAGTTAAAATGAAACCACCTGCAGACAAACAGTGAAAGGATTCTGAACTATGTTTACATTAACATGGCTTAATTATTTCACAATCTGAAGTCTGCATTAACATGAGTTTAATACTTGAGATCTTCCCCCCAACCCAGCCATGTTGTTTCAATTGCTGCCATAAAGAATTATCACAAATTTAGCAGCTTAACAACAACACATATTTATAATTTCACAGTTCTATGGGTCACAAGGCTAGGTATACTATGGTTGAACTGTTTTATTTATTTATTTAGAGACAGAGCCTTGCTCTGTCACATAAGCTGGAGTGCAGTGGCACAATCTCGGCTCACTGTAACCTCTGCCTCCCAGGTTCAAGTGAATTCTCCTACCTCAGCCTCCTGAACAGCTGGGATCACAGATGCATGCCACAACGGCCAGCTAATTTTTGTATTTTTAACAGAGGCGAGGTTTTTCATGTTGGCCAGGCTGGTCTCAAACTCCTGACCCCACGTGAAACACCCGCCTTGGTCTCCCAAATTGCTAGGATTACAGGCATGAGTCACTCTGCCCAGCCTATTTATTTACTCTTGAAAATGCTGAAATCACAATATTTAGAGGGTTGCATTTCTTTCTGGAAGCTAAAGGAGAGAACGCGTTTCCAGATTATTGGAAAAACCCAGTACCACAGATCTGTGAGATGGAGGTCTCTGTTGTTTCCCTGCTGTCTCTCGGACTTGCAAAAAATGCTAAAAATCTATAGTTTATAAGCTCATTCCTCCATATTTTAAAGCCAGCAATGACAGGTCAAGTATTTCTCAGGCTTTAAGTTTCTCTGACCACCTCTTTGGCTTTGTTTTCTCTCTCTCATTCCACCACATCTATCTGACTCTAATTGGACAAATGTATTTGTTTTTAAGGGCTTATGTAATTATATCAGGGCTGCATGTGTAATCTATTCTCACTATTTTAATGTTCTTAACTTTATTTCTGCAAAGCCTCTTCACAGAAGTACTTAGATTAATGATTGGTTGAATATGTAGGGGGGAATCTTTACAATTTTGTCTAACAAATCCAGTAAGATCAAGCTTTAAGTAACTTAGCTTTTTTTAAAAAGCAAACCCAGAAACATGCCAAATATCCATTTATCTGAAAAAAAAACTAGTCAGCTCAACTCTCAGACCATTATTGTTCTCATATTGTTCTCATTATTGTTCATTTCAGTTTATTAAATCACTGTTCATATTTTGAACTCTCCCCTTGTATGCCCCCAATCCTAAATTTTGGTATCACAAATTTTTTCTCATTTCAATCAGACATCCTCATGGAATGATCTGCTTGAAAACCACACCCACAGAGTCTTATAAATATTTTATCTGCTTTTGACCTCTTCAATCAGTCTCTGAAAGATTTTGTTAAGATTGTGATCTTCTTTGTTATGGTAAGCAAAAAAAGCAATAAAAAATTGAGTTTTCTTGATTGTAAGCCTATTTCCATCACCTTTTTGGGAAGTCAGCAGTCAACAGAGGTATCTTACATGTCTTTCCATTTTATTGAGGTTAGGCTGCATTACAGAAAGGACTCTGTGGACACACAGCCTTTGTTATCCTGCAGACTCCTGAGGAATTGAATTCTATCATTTATTTTTCTTCTTTCAGAATAATTTAAAATAGTTTCAAATTATCTAGTACTTGAAATGTTGCTAGACACTTTGTCTCTGGATGCGCACAGGCTGAAATAAAAGTACTAACTAGGGTATCTCGGAGGAATCAAGTTAGCTGGAGAAAAAGGAAGAGGGACTCTGGCTAGGATTTAAATATGTTCATGACAGGAAGAATGAGCAGATTTTACTGGAATAAATGAGTGACAGAAAAACACTTTTTATATAAGTATTAAGAGCCTTCCTCCCATCTGAGTTGTTTAACTTGCTTCACTGGTAAAATAATGGAACTAAAAAAATTGAAGAAAAAGTTTTAGTTGATTATTAGAACATACAAACACAGGATTGCTTATGGTAGAGAGAATAGAATGAGAAGGCTAGAAGAAAAGAGGAACATTGATTGGGTGAGTAAAAGAAAATGATGTCACTGTTGGAAGTTACCTTGAGGTGAACATGGGAGAAAGAAATGATAGGTAAGAGTTTTGAGGAGATGAAGGGTGCATTATTGGGCATGATTAAAAGAAAGGAAAAAAAGTTTTTGTTCTGTAGCATGCATAAAATCCCCCTTAGTGCATCTTTGAAAGAATTCAATAGAGGTACAAATTCCCTTTCCATTTTGTTTTACTAGGTGTTGTATTTGAGTTATTTTGCATGCTTCACAGTGCTAAGAAGGTCCATAAAAATGTCATCCAGCTTTTTATTTTCAGATTACATAGGGATATGCAAACTGAAGCTCAGAAAAATTTAAAAACATGCTCATGATTAAAAGTTGGTAAGTGACACAGTTGTATCACTCAAAGTGAAAAATGGTACACCAGCTAAAGCAGTGTCTGTAGTAAGAGTTGGCAAACTTTTTCTCTAAAAGGCCAAATGGTAAAATTCTAATCTATGTGGGTAATGTGGTCTGTCTCAACTACTCAACTCTGCCATTACAGTACAAAAGAAGCTACAGACAATACATAAATAGGTGTGGCTTTGTTACCATAAAACAATATTTATGAATACTGGTAGCAGTTCCAATCTGATCCATGAACCAAATTTTGTCAAATTCTGGTCTAGAGCATTTGAGAGATAAAAGGGATAAAGCATCTATAAGAACCATGGAACTGGTAACTCTCATAAGCACCATGGATTCACTTCAGAGAGAAAATGGCTGGCTCATTGTTTACTAATCAACGACTTAGATAAAAGTGCCACCTCTGCAGCACAATTTAAAGGGACTTTTATCTTCCAGAGCAGAAGAGAAACAGGTGATGATTAAGCCTATAATTATTAGAGTAGCAGATTCATAGAAGGATCACTTCATATACCACAGCCAGGGTCCTAATAGAGAAGAAATGGAAACCTGAAACTTGGGAAGGCTTATCACATCTGGATTGATGCACTTGAGAATGTTATATCTCTTGATTCTATGAGACTCTCTTGGCAGGCAAAAGTATCCTGAACCCTATTTTTAAGAAGAGAGATTCCAACTCTCTTGATGGGAGAATATTCATAGATTCCAAATGAAATAAATACCTTATCAGTAAATGTTCACCTTCCCCAGGATACGCCATCACTTTCCCTTTTGGTCACTAGATCTTTAAACTGCAAACAGTGTCAAATATCACACCCAGACTGAGTAAGTGTTAGGCCCCTAAGAAATAAAATATAAGCCAATGAAGCTATAAGACCTGACAACTGTATACCAATGAAACTAGGAATCTATACTTTTCAAAATTGTGTGCAGAATATAAAGCTGGATAACTGAGCAATCTTCAATGACACAGGTTTAATACACTGGAATGGATTATTGGATATGGTTCTAACATGCTGTTTGAAAACTTGGGAAAAACATTATGCAACCTACTATGGCCAACTGTGGGAGCAGGCTCAGGAAAGTGAGCATGCTATCACAAATGGAATTGTTTTCTTAATTTCCTTTTTGGATAGGTCATTTTTAATGTATAAAAATGCAACTGATTTCTCTATGTTGATTTCGTACCCTGTGATTTCACTGAATTTATTAGTTCTAATCGGTTTTTTTTTGGTGAGGTCTAATTTTCTACATCAAAAATCACGACATTGCCAAACAAAGATAATTTTCTTTCGTTCTTTGTTATTTGGATTCCTTTTATTTCTTTTTCTTGCCTAATGTCTCCAGCTAGGACTTTAAGTTCTGCGTTGTATAAGAGAGGCAGGAATGGGCATCCTTGTCTTGTTCTCAAAAAGCTTTTGACTTTTTATCATTAAGTACAATGTTAGGTATAGGCTTGATATTAAAGGCCATTATTATGTTAAATATTTTCCTTCTATACCTAATTTGTTCAGGTTTTTTATTATAAAAGGGTATTGATTTTGTCAATGCCTTTTCTACATCTATTGAGATAATCATGTGATTTGTGTCTTTCATTCAGTTAATGTGGTGTATCATGTTGATTGATTTGTATAGGTTAAACTATCCCCACATGCTAGGAGTAAATCCTACTTGATCATAGTGCATTAGTCTTTTAATGTGCTGTTATGTTCAGTTTGCTAGTAATTTGTTACATTTTTTAGTCTATTTTCATAATGAATATTGGCCTTTAACTATCTTTTATGGTAATGTTTTTGTCTGGCTTTGCTATCAGGGTGATACCGGCCTCAGGAAATAAGTATGGAAATGTTCTTTTTCACTATTTGGAACACTTTCAAAAATAATAAAATATTGAGGAATAAATACAACCAAAGAAGAGAAAGACTTCTGTATTTCACACTACATATTGACAAAAGAAATGTTAAAAGACAAAGATAACTGAAAGGGCATCTCATGTTCATGGATTTGAAGAATACCATTAAAATGCCCATTACTTTCAAAGCAATTTATGTACATTCCATGTAATGGCTACCAAAATTGCCATGGCATTTATTTTCACACAGAAAAAGAAATCTTAAAATTCATATAGAACCACAAAAGATTCCAAATAGCCAAAGCAATGTTGAGCGACAAAAACAAAGCAGGAAATGTCATGCTCCCTAATTTCAAAATATGTTACAAATCACAGTAATCAAAACATCATGGTACTGTCATAAAAAGAATAATGTAGACCAATGGAACATAATACGGAGCCCATAAATAAATACATGTATGCATGGTTAACTGATTGTTGACAAGAGTGACAAGAATATACAATGGGGAAAGAATATTTTCTTTAATAAATGGTTTTGAGAAAATTGGATAGCCACATACAGAGGAGTAAAATTGGATCCTTATTCATACTATATACAAAAACCAACTGAAAATATACTAAGGAATCAAACGTAACAGCTGAATCAACAAAACTCTTAAGAGAAAACAGAGTAAAAGTTTGTTGACGTGAACTGGGCAATGATTTCTTAGATATGACACCAAAAACACAAGCAACAAAAGCAAAAACAGACAAACAGGACTGTGTCAAACTAAAAAGCTTTTGTGCAGCAAAAGCAACAACAAAATAAAAAGGCAACCTACAGAATGAAAGAAAACATTTGCAAACCATACATCTGATAAGGGGTAAATATCCAATATATGTTAAGTAAGTCAATAGCAATATAATAATAATATTATTATAGTAATATAATACAACATATTGTATGTATTTTACACATAATTATACAATTATATGTATAATTTTATAATTATTATATAATATTGTATAATTATTATATAACTAATATAATTATTATATAGTTAATAATTATATCACTATCATTATTATTATTTGATGAAAAAATGGAAAAGGGACCTAAATAAAATTCACTCAAAAGAAGACATAGATGGCAAACAGATATATGAAAAGGTCTTTGAAATCACTAATCATCAGGGAAATGCATATATCACCTCACACCTGTAAGAATGGCTATTTTTAAAAAGTGACTATGAATGTAGACAGAATTGTGGAAAACTGGGAACTCTTGTACATTTTTGGGTGAAAATGTAAATTGATGCAAGCACTAGGACCAACAATATAGAAGTTCCACAAAAGTTAAGGATAGAATTATCATTTGATCTGGCAATCCCATTTCTTAATATATATCGAAAGGGAATAAAATTAGGATCTGCATTCTCTTATTGCAGCATTAATTACAATATTCAGGCTATGGAAACAACAGAGGAATCATATCAAGTTGGAGGACTAGAAGGTTTCAATGCTCATCCCATTCCTCCTTTATACACACAGATAAAACTAAGAAAAACTAAATACCATGAAAAATAACTCATGGAAAGCTCAAGAGTTTGGTAAAGAACCTGCAGCTATCCAGATGAGCAAAAGCTGAGGATGACTGCATAGAAAAGCACAGAAGTGTCTTGCCTCATCGCCTACTCTGGCATAACTTTGCCTCAAGAGGGATCTCCTTGGCAAAATTTTCCCCCGCCAAGAAAAAAAAGGACAATCAAAGGACCTCAGTAGCCCTCACCAATACCACAGAAATCCTCAACTTTTTCAAGTAAGGATACTTGTAGTCTCTGCTGATGCTGATCCCAGTTGATAAAATTTTCTGGAGTATACACCATTGCATGCCCCCCACACCAGACAAAGAGCTGCTACTGTAGCTTCCAGAGAAACAGTATCTGCTGTACCACTCTGGGTTCAGACCCACCACCACCCCCAACCATGTGCACACACTGAACCTCAGAATCATAGTCACTTAGTGTGTGCCTACGATTCAGACTCTGTCTTCACAGCTACCCCACACCTCTGCACTTTGGACATTAGTGCCATAGCTGCTGTAACAGGTGCTCCTGACACTGGACCACAGAACCATGGTTGACACATGTGGTGGGAGCATGGTTTGTCCATGCCTCAAACCCCAGAGCAATGATCATTTCCCATATGCCTGGGCATCAGACATCAGAACCACTACCACTGTGAACATGCCTTCACCCCAGAGGCAGCAGCAACAGGAACCCCCTCTGCCATGACTCCCTTCTGTGGTGGAAAAAGAGAATGGGAGTACCCCCAGACGACTTTCTCAATAAAGACTTCAACAGTCCTTGCTGCCGCTGTGGAAACCCACAGTCTTGGTTGCTGAGGACTCCCATGGTCTTCACCAATGCTGACTTCAAGTGAAAGAGCTGCAAATAGATTATCCCACTGTGCCTTTCCCAGAGATGGAACTAACTCTGATACCCCAATCCAGCCAGTACCCTCATGGCCACCCATATGTGAAGATCTTTCCCCATCAAAACCCTTTTGTAGAGTATGGAAAATGTGACTGCTCTCTAAAATGCACAGATATCAGCACAAGTCTACAAGAAACACATAAATTGAGAAAACATAATACCGCCAAAGAAACACAATAATTTTCCAGTAACTGACCTCAAAGAAATTAAGACCTATGAATTGTCTGACAAATAATTCAAAATAATTGCTTTAAGGATGCTCAGCAAACTAGAAGAGAGCACAGAAAACAACTCGATGAGTTCAGGAAAACAACATAAATGAAACAGCTGCAGCATAGCACCAGAAGTTTTAAAAAGATAAAAATTATAAAAAAGAAAGAAACTGAAATTCTGTAGCTGAAGAATACAATGTATGAATTGAAAAACGCAACAGAGACATTCAATAGCAGACTTGAATAATAGAGCAAAAAATCTGCAAATTTAAACACAGGTTTTTAAAAATGATTTGCTCATAAGAGGAAAAAGTGAAAAAGAGTAAAAAAAAAAGCCTGTGATATTTATGAAATACTATCAAGTGAACTATTATATACATTATAGGAGTTTCAGAAAGAAAAGATAGAGAGAAAAGGGGCAGAGAGATTATGTAACGTAATAACTGAAAATTCCCAATTCATGGAGAAAAAGTAACATTCACAGTCATGAAGGTACAAAATCTCAGAGGATCAATCCAAATAAGAACATAGAGAAACACATTATAATAAATTTGCTGAATATCTACGAGAAAGAGAGAATTTTGACAACAGAGAAAATAACTTATCACACATGAGGGAACCTCCATAAAAATGTCAGTGAATGTCTCAGCAAAATCTTGGCAGGCAAGGAGAGCGTAAGGTGATATATTAAAAATTCTGAAAGAAAATAAAGCTGTATAAGAGTTCTGTGCCCAGAAAAAGTATACTTCACTAATGAAGAAGAGCTTTCAGCCTTAGCACCATCCTCATAGAAACCATAGTGCCATGAAAGCCAAGGTGAGTGATCCCTATTGGTGAGCTTGGGAGTGGAAAAGGAAGTGCAGGGTGAAGTGCAAAAAAAGATGATGTGTCAGAGGTCCAATTAAACCACTAGCTTGTGTACTTGTAAAGGTCACAAGAGCAGAAATATGAAATGGTAGAGACTAAGGATGTAAGGATATAGATGCAAATTACTGGAGTGTTTGCTACTGTTTCAAATTTCCCTCTCAATGAATTTAGAACTTCCATGACCCTCTGATCACGAGGTCCACCACTGAGAGACCCACCCTGATCACACCAAAAGAGTCCCCTTTGGTCTTCTGTCCTAGACCTGTGACACTCTGAATTACTTATGTTTTCAGTTGTGGCTTAGTATGACAGGTATAAAATAGATAATCTTTTCTGCTGTTTTGGCTGTGAAATCAAAACTTAAAAAATTAAGATGAAAAAAGTATTTCTCACATAAACAAAAACTGACAAAGTATGTCACCACTAAGCCCACCTTACAAAAAAGGCTGAGGGAGTTCTTAAAATTGAAATAAAAACATGATAAACAGAAATGTGAAAGCATATATAAGCATAAATGTCACTGGTAAAGGTAAATAGATAGACACATACAGATTCATGTAACACCATAATGGTGGTGTGTAAATTAATTACAAACAGAATTTTAAAGATAAAAAGTGTTAATGGACACACAGTATACATTGAAAAAAACAGTACAAAAATACAAATTGTGTTGGTGGGATTAAAAATATAGTTAGTGTTTTTGTATATGAGCTTAAATTGTCATCAGATTAAAATAAAAGATTATAACCACAAAATATTTTATGTGAGCCTTAAGACAACCACAAGAAAAATAATCAGGAGGGGCCTTGAAAATGGCTGACTAGAAGGACCTGTCAGTCACCTTCTGTACAAAGAAAGCTAAAAACAATGAGTAGATAAGCATATGTCAACTAAAGCATCTAAGAAAGAACAACAGAATTCATCAAGGAAGTGACAGGCAACCACTCAGTAAGGGAAGGAGAAGAAAGCAAAGCAGGTGGCCTCATCAGGATTGGCTAAAAGCCAGGAGAAACTCCCCACTGTGGGGAAAACACCAATGAGAAAACTACAGCTGTTCACATCCCCATCCCCACTCATGCAATCCTAGCTACAGGAGAGCTCTCAGCCCCCAGGGGCTTTGAGAGTAGTAAAGAAAGCTACCTGGAGTCCACACAATGGCATTTTTCTTCAAAATAGGTTCACACTGGGTCCTAGGCATATCACAAAATTTAAGCAGCCATAGCATAGAACCATTTTGAGAGCCCAGTCCTCACCATACTACATCCTTCCCTGAAAGCCCAACAGCTCCTACATCTCCACACTCCTCAAGTCCTACTGATATCCTATTATGTCCACCCAGAAGGCTGCAGTGTCACAACACTGGCTGGACCCAACTGTGTGTTCAGGTCCTCAGCACTGCAGCACAACCGATGTCCAGGCTATATCATGTGGAAGGGCAGTAAAGCACACCGGGAAGGTTGTACTTCAAAAAAAAAAAAAAAGGCAGCCGAAGTGTGTGCTCCCCAGAGCCTACGAGGTGTTTACCTTTGTCTCCTACAGCAGGGTCGTCATACACATGGACATGCCTTCAGGTGTGTTGAGGACCACTCTTCATGGGTGCTGATCTAGGGCCTGAGAAATTCCAGTACTACCCACCACTGTCGCTGCTACCATCCAAGTTGTCATCCAGGGCCCTAAGGACAAACCTACTTTGTCCAGTGGTGTCATAACCTGCACATGCCATCCACGTGCCTGAGGATGGGCCCAAATAGCCTAACAGCACCTATTCACATTTTCTAAGGGCCTGGGGATTGACCTCCCCAGCCACCACTGCCAGTGCACACGCTTGCCTTTAGGGGCCTGAAGACAGGCTTACCCAGATTGCCACCACCACCACAACTGCCTGTTTCCACATGCACCATCCAGGGGACTAGGAATCAACTCACCTAGCCTGCTGCTGTGGTACCCATACACACTATCAGGAGGCCTGACAACAGGTTCACCCCACCCACCACTGGTGCCCATACATGTTATTCAGGGACGTGGGGATTTATCTGCCCTACATGTCATAACCTGCCTGTGCTTGCACATACCATTGAGAGGCCTCAGAACAGGCCGGATTGCCTGCTGCCACCAGCACCCATGCACACCATTCAGGGGAAGGGGAATTGACCCGATCCACCTCACCAGCGTACATGTCCGCCCTCCACAGGCCAGAAAACAGACAACAATACTCATTGCCAGTGCCCATGTGCACCATCTAGAGATTGATCTGTTCCATCTGCCAACTTAAGTCCCAATGCACAACATTTGGCATTCTAAGTATAGCCTTGCCCCACATACCTCACCACGATAGTGCCCCAGCACACCATCTGGGAGCCTGGAAATCAATCTGCTGTGCCCACAACAGCCTGTGCTCACATGCACTATCAGGGGGCATAAGGATAGGACTACAGGGGCCAACACTGTCCCTGCTACTGCCCACACAAGTTTTCTGAGAGCTTGCATATCAACTTGCTGCCACTGGTGCTCATGTACACAACTGGGGAGTCTGAGGACACGCCTCTTGCCATCACCATATGTGAAGTCACATATAATGAAATGTCCATCAGAAAAACAGCATATTTCTCAGCGGAAAACTTACAGGCCATAAGAGAATGGGATAATATATTCAAAGTGCTGAAAAAAAAAACCTGCCAGCCAAGGATAATATACCCAGCAAAGCTATAATTCATAAATAAAAAATAGAGGATTTTTCAGATAAGCAAAAACTGAGGGAATTTATCACCACTTAACTGGCTCTACAAGAAATGCATAGGGGAGTCCACATGAAAGCAAAAGGATGATATTTACCAAGATGAAAACATAATAAAAGAGGGAGAAAAGAATGAAAGATATACAAAACAACAAGAAAACAATTGACAAGGCAGGAATGAATTCTCACCTATCAATAATAACCTTGAATGTAAATTATTTAAATTCTCTATTTAAAAGACACAGACAGCTGGGCGCAGTGGCGCACGCCTGTAATCACAGCACTTTGGGAGGCTGAGGCAGGTGGATCACCTGAGGTCAGGAGCTCAAGAGCAGCCTGGGCAACACGGTGAAATCCCGTCTCTACTAAAAATACAAAAACATTAGCTGGTCATGGTGGCACACATCTGTAATCCAGCTACTTGGGAAGCTGAGGCAGGAGGATCACTTGAACCAGGGAGGCAGAGATTGCAGTGAGCCAAGATCACGCCACTGCAATCCAGCCTGGACAACAGAGCAAGACTGCATCTCAAACACACACAGACACACACACACACACACACACAATTATGATCCAACTATATGCTTCCTGCAAGAAATTCACATCGCCTGTATAGCACATATAGACATAAAGGGAAGGGATGGGAAAAGATATTCCACATAAACAGAAGCAAAAAGGTGGCAGGAATAGCTGTCCTTATATCAGTAAAAGATGTTGAGAACTTTTTTTAGAACTGTATAAAAAGACAAATAAATAATTGTATGATAATAAACAGATCAATACAGGAAGAGGCTATAACAATTTTAAATATATATTTACTCAACACTGAAATACCCAGATGTATAAAGCAAATATTATTAGATATAAAGTGAGAGGTAGACTTCAGTACAGTAATAAGTGGAGATTTCAACACCTCACACTCAGCATTGGACAGATTATCTAGACAGAGATCAACAAAGAACCTTTCAATTTGTACTGTAGATTAGACCAAATAAACCTAACAGGAATTTACGAACATAATATGTGATAGCCGTAGAATACATGTCCATCTCATCAGCACATAAAACATTCTCCAGGATACCCATATGTTAGAGAACAAAATAAATTTCTACTAGTTTTTTCTTTTTAATGAATTCGTAGCAAATCACAATGGAATAAAACTAGAGATTGGTAACAAGAGAAACTCTGGAAATGTACAAGTACATGAAAATAAAAAAAAACATGCTACTGAATTATCATTGAGTTAATAAACTAAGAATGAAATTTAAGAAAATTTTAAGACAAATGGAAATGAAAACACATCTAACCAAAACCCATGCAATATAGCAAAAGCAGTGCTAAGAAGGATGTTTACAAGAATAAATACCTACCATTAAAAAGGTAGACAGATTTCAAATAAAAAACTTAACAACATACCTCCAGGAACTAGAATAATCAGAACAAACCAAACCCAAAATTAGCACAGGACAAAAATAATAAAGATTAGAGCAGATCTAAAAGAAAAAGAAAAAGAAAGAGCGAGAGAAAGAGAGAGAAAGAGAGAGAGAGAGAGAAAGAGAGAGACAGTGAAAGAGAAAGAGAAAGAAAAAGAGAGAAAGGAAGGAAGAAAAGAAGGAAGGAAGGAAGGAAAAATAGCATGCAAAGGATCAAGCTTTGGGGTCTTGTAACATATTTCTGATGACCACAGAAGGGACTATAGTGCAGAAACTCTGACCCAACGGCCACTTTTGGGTAAGGGTTGGGGTCCTGTAACATTTCTGGTGAACCACAAAAAGGCCGATACTGAAGAGACCCCCAACCCAATCCAAAGGAAAATCATCTGCGTGCACCAACTGGTGACTTTGGGTTAGTGTGGTGCCTATACCTGGGTAAAGAACGGGATTGGCTTAGAGGCCCAACTTGGAGGAGTTAGAGTCTCTCCTAAGACAGAGAGGGTTAAAGGCTCTTGAAATTAAACTTGGGTTAGAGGGTTAGAGTCCCTTTTAAGATTTAGTGGGTTAGAGACCCCTCTTAGTAATTTCCTTCTAGGCTAAGAATGGGTTTGGCACCACAGGCTATGCTCTTTGTACTAATCAGCCTTGTCCTCTTTGCTGCATGAATCAATTTCTTGGTTGCTGTCTCTGTTTCACTTCATTTTCTGGAGACTTCATTTAAATGGTCTTGGGAATTTTAACTTATTCATCTCCTGTGTGCCTCCCAATTTCCATCCATTTGCTTGTGAAACATTGGGAACAAAAAGCATTGAACACTCCATCTCTAAAATTGCTGATTGGGATTTGGTATTTAACAGCTATAAGCAATAAGATTAAATAGACGTGGTTATGTTTTGTTGCAACTGTGCAAACTAGGTGTGATTGAGAAGCACTAGGATGGAAATCAGGGGACTTTACTTCTTGCTGTTTCATTTTATACACACACACACACACACACACAGACACACACACACTTTTTGGATCTGGGCAAACCAGCTTTGCTTGTTTGCTATTGCCCAGATCCTACTTGCTTTGCTTGTTTGCTATTACCCAGATCCTACTTGCTCTGGTCATTCCCATCTAAATCCTCTTCTTTTGCCTTATTCAACATTTTTGTTGAAGTCCATGTTGTGGTTTATCTAAGATTCATGGCTCGGCTCACTTATATTATTTGGAAAATGTGAAGAAGATAATTCAATCTTTGGCAGGGATCCCCTTATTAATGCAGCTGGACTTAAAAACCCCTCTTATCCTTTTCAGTGGAACTCAGCCAGTGGTAATACAATCTTGCAGGTTTGGAACTTTTCTTTCAACATCACCTGCCTCCTTCATGGGAACCATGGCATCATTTCCAAAGAACTCACCACTAGGATGTATGTATTCTTGAAAATTGGGACCAACTTAAACTGAATGGGTTTAAGAAGAGAAAACTGGTGTTTCTGTGTAATATGGTTTGGCCTTGATATTATGTGGAAAAACAAGAGAAAAGGCCTCCTACTGGAACTATGACCTTTAATGCTATAATTCAATTCGATTTGTTTTGTAAGCGGGAGGGAAAATGGGATGAAATACCATATGTTCAAGCAGTTTTGCTGCTTAGTCAAAATAAAACCCGGAAGCAGGTGTGTGCATGTTTCATGAGAGGAAAAAGAGCTAGACATAGTAGATGAACCTTTAATGCAACCCCTCTTCCACCCCAGGTTCAGCAGGCATTTTTGGGTGGAGCAGAACCTCCTTCTGTAAGCTCTGAAGGTTCAGATGGGTCAGTCCTTTCTCCCTGGAATCCACCTGAAAGTTCTATTGAGAACCCTCTGTCCCCTCCTCCTTACCTGTCTAGTCTCACTCTATACCCTCCACTCCCTGAGGAACTTAATCCAGTGAGTAGTGCTCATAGTGGAGTCTCCTAACAATCTCCAAAGGGAAATCTTTGTCCATTTGGAGAGGTGGCAAGTGGGAAAGAAGGCATTGTAAGAGTACATGTTCCCTTTTCTATGTCTGATTTGGCTATATGTAAAGAGAAATCTGGTCATTTCTCTGAAGATCCAGGAAAATTCATGGATGAGTTTGAGAAATTAACTCTGACCTATAGTTTAACTTGGCAGGATCTGCATGTTTTGTTGTCTCTGTGTTGTACAGTAGAAGAGAAACAATGCATTTTGGGGACAGCTAGAACCCATGCAGATGAGGCATTGGCTTGTAACCCAAACCATAATATATATCAGGCAGGAGGTATAGCAGTTTCAGATCAAGATCCACAGTGGAACTATCAAAGGAGCAGTGAGAACTTTGGGAGGAAAGATCATATGGTCACTTGTTTGTTGGAAGGTACAAAGAAATGTTTGAAAAAGACAGCTAACTACGAAAAGGTTAAGGAAGTTGCTCAGGGCAAAGATGAGAATCTAGCTTTGTTTCAAGGGCGTTTAGTTGAGGCAATCACAAAATGTACTAACACTGATCCTGCCTTGGGGGAAAAACAACCCCTTTTGGGAGTATATTTTATAACCCAGTCTGCCCCGATATCTGTAAGAAACCACAAAAAAGAGCTTATGGGCCCGCAAACTCCTATGGAACAACTTTTGGATTTGGCATTTTTATTTTTTAATAACAGAGACAAAGCAGAGGAAGCAGAAAGAGCAAGAAGGACCTCCCACAAGGTGCAGCTCTTGGGTGCAGCCTTAAGCTCACCTCCCACATGGGGTTGCCCTCCTGGCTCTTGGCCTGAACAAGGGAGGCTGAAAAGCTGGGCATCTGAGTCACCATGCCTTAGGCATAAATCAGTTTGCACACTGTAAGAAAACTGGCCATTGGAAAAGGGATTGCCCAGCGTTCCAAAGGAAGCCATCAGCACCCAAGCCAATGATGAATGAAATAGCCAGGCAAGCACAAAAGTGATGGGGCCTGTGATCTTCTGCCACAGCTCCCACTGGACAACTAGCCATATCTCCAGAGGAGCCTCAGGTAACCCTTGACGTGCTAGGTAAGAATATTAACTTCCTTCTGGACTGCTTACTCGGTTTTGACCCACTATAATGGGTCTCTGTCACCCCAAAACTGTATGGTCACTGGGAACGATGGACAAGTGCATAGACACCATTTTCCCTATCCTCTAAGCTGTCCTTCAGGGACTTTGGTTTTCTCACACACCTTTCTTACCATGCCTGGATGCCTCTGGGCAGTGGTAGCAACTGCTCTTTTAGTAGATGAAGCCAATAAACTGGCTTTAGGACAACATTTGGAGGTTTTGACCTCACACCAAGTACAAGGAGTTCTAGAAGCTAAAGGACACCAGTGGATGACAGGGGGATGCTTATTGAAATGTCAGGCTTTGCTACTAGACACTCCTGATGAACTCTTGATACCAGGTGCTAATCAATGGAAAATAGTTAAGCATTTGCATGACTATTCATTTAGGAACAGATTCCCTGTTTCAATTAATGTCTTAGCTTTTTATAGGAAAAGGCTTACTTAAAAGAGTAAAGCAGGTTATTTGGGCCTGTAATATATGCTCGGAATAACCCAAATAACCAATCTTTACCTCCTTCTCTAGTAAGGCCATTCAGCATGGGGGAACATAGCCTGGTGAAGATTGGCAAATAGATTATGCTCAGGTGCTCCCATGTAAAGGGTTTAAATATTTACTAGTATTCGTTGACACCTTTATCGATTGGATTGAGGCTTTTCCTACCCTGTCTGAAAAGGCAATTGAGGTTTCTAAACTACTACTAAAGGAAATAATCCCTAGATTTGGCCTGCCTAAGAGTTTACAGAGAGATAATGGCCATCTTTCACAGTGACAATTACCCAAAACACATCTTCAGCCCTAGGAATTCGGCCTGGAGGCTACAGTCTTCAGGGAAAGTAGAAAGAGCTAATGAAACTCTAAAAAGGATTCTTGCCAAACTATGCCAAGAGACCTGGAGACCTGGCTGTCTTTATTACCTGTAGCCTTATTATGGGTTCGAGTGGCCCCTAAGGAAAATCTGCAGCTAGGTCCTTTTGAAATAATGTATGGAAGGCCTTTCTTAACAACAGACCTCCTAACAGACATAGATACTTTCAAGCTACAAAATTATGTCATCAACTTAGGACAAGTACAAAATGCACCCCTTGAATACAGAAATCAAAGACTCCCTTCTTCCACTAAGGAAGAGAATCTTGTTACAACCCAGCTGGGAGATTGGGTCCTATTAAAAACTTGGAAGGAAAGATCCCCAGCAGCTCAACTTTCCCCAAAATGGAAGGGACCCTATCAAGTTCTACTTAGCACCCCAACTGCAGTTAAACTTCTGGAAATAAACAGCTGGGTCCACTTATCTCAAATTAAACCTATCTCTTATGAAGTCCCACAGGCTGACAGAACAAAAGAGACTGATCCCATTTATTCCTATGAGCCAATCAGTGACCTGTTCAGTGAACTCCTGTTCAGAAGAAATGAAAGGGAGGGGTAACATAAACATATGGATTGGCATTCTACTTTTGGGTATTAGTTGGACTTATGCAGAGAGTAACTCACTTACTGAATGGG
This sequence comes from Pan troglodytes, assembly GCF_028858775.2. Classification (NCBI taxonomy): domain Eukaryota; kingdom Metazoa; phylum Chordata; class Mammalia; order Primates; family Hominidae; genus Pan; species Pan troglodytes. The sequence goes on along the minus strand of NC_072408.2, from coordinate 24,666,384 downwards.
CACAGACTTTAGCCTGTCTACATAACCGGACAAACTGTTGAGTGTGTGGACATTTTAATTGTGACCGAAGGGGCACCTTGTGCTTTGATCAAAACCAAATGTTGTGTGTATGTTCCCGACTATTCACATATTACCCAGGCTATGAAAGCTTTAGACACTCATCTCTCTGCCATTAATGCACTATGAGTTGACCCTATATCAGCTTGGTTCCAACAACTGCCCAGTTCTTGGAAAGCCTTCCTGTTTAGTTTACTTGGAATGATTTTACTGATTTTGTTTTGCTGTTATGGAATATATTGTGGTTGTACTCTTTGTGTAGGAATGCAAGATAAGCTCACTCAACATTTGCTTAAATTGGACACATTAATCTTTCAGATACCATTTTTTGTTAGAACTTGGAGTTATGAATGACCTTCATCATACCAACGTTCTCTGAGCTCCTCTCTACCCTGAATAAAGAGACCCTAATAGGCAGGAATATCATTGCCCCTATTCAGCCTGAGGAAGTTACACAAGATGGATCTTCATCCCTCTGCAACCCTTAGGATTAAGGGTCCTTTTGTAAATGGGGCGGCGGGGGTTGGAGGCGCAGGGGGAGAGGGTAAGACATGTCAGAGGCATTAAAACTAGAGCAACTCCATTTTGAGTGAGGGCTAGGAAAATGAGGCTGGGACTTGCTAGGCTGCATTCCCAGAAAATTAGGCATTCCTAGCCTCTAGATATTTATGGCTGAGGGAACAAGTTAATAATATTTACTAAACAGACCCAGACTTGGGAGTGTCCGGATATCCAGATATCTGGAGAACAAAGGCATCCTTAATTTTGCTTTAAAGGTAATAATATTGATTCTTGTAAAATATAGTAATTATGAAAATTAATCCTTTATCACAAATGCTGTGGCAGACCACATCTCCCCAAGATCTTTTACTATCATATACATATATACACACACATACACAAGCATTGTACCCAGGGTAGACACATTCCTCCTCTTACTTTTGGGGACATCCTGCTCTGTCTATGGGGTAGCTGTTCTTTCATTACTTTACTCTCAATAAACTTTCTCTTACTTTGCACTGTAGACTTGCCCTTAATTCTTGTGTGAGATCCAGGAACCCTCTCTTGGGGTCTGGATTGGGACCCCTTTCCTGTAACAAAGAAAATTTGGGTTATAAGAACACAAATAAAATTGACAAATTGACAGCCAGACTAAGAAAAAAAAGGGAGAAGACCCAAGTAAATAAAATCAGAAGTAAAAAGACATTACAACTGAGACTGCAGAAATACAAGCCAGTAGAGTCTATTAGAAAGAAGTATATGTTAACAAATTAGAAAGCCTACAGGAAATGAATAAATCCCTGGCCGCACACAGTCTATCAAGATGGAACCAGGAAGAAACAGGAAACATAAACAGACCAAAAATGAGTAAAGAGGTTGAATCAGTAAAAAATAGTCTCCCCAAAAAGAAAAGCCCAGTACTGGGTGGCTTTACTACTGAATTCTACCAAACTTTTAAAGAAAAACTCACACCAATTCTTAAACTATGCCAAAATTAAAGAGGAAGAGCTTGTTTCTAACTCATTCCATGAGGACAGCATTACCCTGGTACCAAATCCAGACAAGAACACACACACTCACACACACACACACACACACACACATACACAGAGAGAGAGAGAGAGAGAGAGAGAGAGAGAGAGAGAGAGAGAGAGAGAGAGACTACCAGCCAATAACCTTGATGAATATAGATGCAAAAATCCTCAACAAAATACCAGCCACTCAAATCTAACCATGCATCAAAAAGATAATACTCTATGATCAAGCAAGATTTATTCCAGCATATTAAGGATGGTTTAAGATACACAAATCAAAAACTATGATACTTCACATTAACAGAATGAAGCACAAAAATGATATGACCATCTCAAAAGACACAGAAAAAATGTATTACTTGATATAATTAAGCACGCCTTAATAAAAGCTCTCAACAATTTAGGCATACAGGGAACATAACTCAACATAATAAATGCCATATATGACACAGCTAACCTCACACTAAATGTAGAAAGCTGAAAGTTTTTCTTCTAAGAAATGGGACAATACAAGTTTGTCCACTTTTACCACTCTTATTTAACATACTACAGGAAGTCCTAGCCAGAGTAATCCAACAAGAGAAATAAATAAAAGCCTTCCAAATTGGAAACAAGGAAGTGAAATTGTCTTCCTTTGCAGATGATATGGTCTTATATATAGAAAAACCTAAATCATCCAATAAAAAACTCTTGAGACTTATAAATAAATTCAGTGCACTTGCAGAATACAAAATCAACATAAAAAATCAGTAGCATTTCTGTACACCAATAATAAAACTAGCTGAAAAAGAAATCAAGAAAGCAATCACATTGATAATAATTACCAAAAAATATGCAGGATTAAATTTAACTAAAGAAGTGAAAGACTTTTACAAAGAAAACTACAAAACACTGACAAGCAAAAAGAGAGAGACAGAAAACTAACAACATGCTCATGAATTAGAACAATTACTATTTTTAAATGACCATACTAACCAAAGCAATCTACAGATTCAATGAAATCCCTATCAAAACACTAAGGACATTTTTCACAGGAAAAGGAAAAACAATACTAACATTTATTTGGAACCATAAAGGACCTAGAATAACCAAAGCAATACTGAGCAAAAAGAGCAAAATTGGAGGCAAAACTCTACCTGACTTCCAAATACACAACAGAGCTAGAGTAACCAAAACAGCATTGTGTGGGCATGAAAACAGACACAATGGACCCATGGAACAGAATGAAGAACACAAAAATAAATCAATATATTTACAGCCAGATGATTTTTAACGGAGGTACCAAGGACACACATTGGAGAAATTGCAACCTCTAAAATAAATGGTTCCAGGAAACTGGATATCCATATGCAGAAGATTGAAACTAGATGTATATCTCTCATCATATAGAAAAAAATTAAATCAAAATGATTAAAAACATAAACATAAGACACTGAACTATGACTATGACATTATTAGAAGAAAACAGAGGAAATGCTTCTGCACATTGGCTTAGGCAACATTTTATGGCTAAGGCTTTTAAAGGCACAGTCAACAAAAACAAAAATAGACAAATGGGACTATATTAAACTAAAAATCTTCTGTATGGCAAAGGAAAGTCTTTAAGAGTGAAGAGATAACCTATAGAATGGAAGAAAATATTTGCAAACTATTCATTGACAAGGGACTAAAATCCATAATATGCTAGAAACTCAAGTCATCAGCAAAAGAAAAATCAAATAATCTCTTTAAAAAGTGAGCAAGGACCTGAACTGACATTCCTTAAAAGAAGACATAAAAATGTCTGACAATTATATTGAAAAATTCAACACCACTAATCATTGGGGAAATGCAAATCAAAAATCATGATGAAATATTATCTTATACCACTTGGAATCACTATAACCAGAGAAGACTACAAAGAAGAAAAACTGAAAAGGATGCAGAGAAAGGGGAACTTTTATACACTGTTGGTGGCAATATAAATTAGTACCGCCATTATGAAAAACAGTATTTTTAGTTCTCTCAAAAAAATTAAAAATAAAACTACCATATGATTCAGAAATGCCACTACTGGATATTTATTCAAAGAAAAGGAAATCAGTACATAAAAGAGATAACTGCATCCCCATGTTTCTTGCAGTACCATTTACAATCACTAAGATATGGAATCACCCAAAGTGCCCATCAATGAATTAATGGATAAATAAAATGTGATATACATACACAATGGAATAGGATTCAGTCATACAAATGAAATTCTGTCATTTACAGGAACATGGATGGAAGTAGAGGTCATTATGCTAAGTGGAATAAACTAGTCACATACATATATCACATGTTCTCATTCATACATGGGAATTTAAAAAGTTGATCTTATGTAGAGAATTGAACGATAGTTCCCAGAGGCTGGGAAGGGTGTATGGGGGAAGAGCGGCTAGAGAGAGGTTGGTTAATGGGTACGAACTTACTCACTTAGGGAGAAGGAATAAATTCCAGTAACTTTTCAGCTTACTTTGCTCAAATCCATCAGAGGAATCACTATGTATGGCAGATACAGCCCTACAAAATTAAACTTTCTTCTTAAATAATTAGACTTGAAAGTAGAAAGTACTTTGCAATCCATGGGCTGTAGAATGGATATTGTATTAGTAGGCATGAAAACAAATTAATCTATAACTCTTGTACGTCTCTATCAGAGCTCTGGATGGCTAAGTGCATTGTCAATTAGCAGTAAAATTTTGGAAGGAACCTTTTTTTTTCTGAGCAGTAGGTGTCCATAATGGGTTTTAAATATACATTAAACCATAGTGTAAACAGATGCACTCTCATACAGGCATTGTTGTTCCATTTATAAAACACAGTCAAAGTGTATTTAGCATAATTCTTAAAGGCTCTAGGCTTTTCAGAATAGATGAGCATTGGCTTCACTTTAAAGTTACCAGCTGTATTAACCCCCAGCAAGGGAGTAGCCTGTCCTTTGAAGCTTTGAAGTCAAGCATTGACTTCTCTTTAGCTATAAAAGTCTTAAGTGCCACCTTCTTCCAATAGAAAACTGTCTTGCTACATTGAAAATCTGTTGTTTCCTGTAGCCACCTTCATTAATGATCTTAGCTAGATTTTCTGGATAACTTGTTGCAGCTCCTATATCAGCACTTGGCTGCTTTACTTTGCACTTTTGTGTTATGGGGGTGGCTTCTTTACTTGAACCTCATAAACTAACCTCTGCTAGCTTCCAATTTTTCTTCTGCACCGTCCTTTCCTCTCTCAGCTTTTATAGAATTGAAGAGAGCGGGGACTAGCTCTGGATCAGACTTTGGCTTAAGGGAAACTTGGGGCGTTTTGATCTATCCAGACCACTCAAACTTCCTCCATCATAGCAACAAAGCTGTTTTGCTTTTTTATTCATTTGTTCACTGAAATGGTGATGTTAAATTTCCTTCAAGAACTTTTCTTTGCTCTCGCAACTTGGCTAACTATTTGATCAAGTGTCCTAGCTTTCAGTCTATCTCAACCTTTAACATATGCCTCCTTTGCTAAACTTAAAATAATTTCCAGCTTTTGATTTAAAGTGAGAAACATCAGATTCTTTCCTTCACTTGGATACTTAGAAGCCCTTGCAGTGTTATTAATTGGCCTAATTTTAATACTGTTTTGTCTCAGGGAATAGGGAGGCCTGGGGAGAAGAGAAAGTGGGAAATTGTTAGCCAAATGACCAGTCCAAACACACACAGAATTTATCAAATTAGTTTGCCATCTTCTATGGGCATAGTCTGTGGCTCCCCAAAACAATTACAATCAGGATGTCAAAGATCACTGATTACAGATCACCAAAACAGGTATAGTAACAACTAATCATTTTGAAACATTGTGAGAATTACTAAAATGTGACACAGAGACATTAAGTGACTGCTACAAACTTGCAAGTTATAAGCTACACAGTATTAGCAAAGCACAATTAAGTGAGATACGATAAAGCAAGGTATGCCAGTACATAGAAAGCCTTAAAAGCTGCCGGGCACAGTGGCTCATGCCTGTAATCCCAGCACTTTGGGAGGCCAAGGCAGGCAGATCACAAGGTCAGGAGTTCGAGACCAGCCTGGCCAACACAGTGAAACCCCGTCTCTACCAAAAATACAAAAATTAGCTGGGCATGGTGGTAGGCACCTGTAATCCAGCTACTCAGGAGGCTGAGGCAGGAGAATCACTTGAACCCAGGAGGCAGAGGTTGCAGTGAACCGAGATGGTGCCACTGCACTCAGCGTGGGTGACAGAACTCGACACAGTTTCAAAAAAAAAAAAAAGTCTTAAAGGCTTACTGAATTTTGTTAGAACAAATGAATTCAGTGAAGTTTCAGGATACAGAATCAACATACAAAAATCAATCATGTTTCTATGTACAAACAATGCATTATAAAAAAGACACTTTTAAAATCCTTCATTACAGGAACAAAAATAATAAAATACTTAGGAATAAGCTTAACCAAATAGGTAAAAGCCTTGCACACTAAAAACTATAAGCCATTGATGAAGAAAAGTAAAGACACATATAAATGAAAAGACATCTCTTATTATTGGATTGAAATAATATTGTTAAAATGTCTCTACTACCCAAGTAATCTAAAGTTTCAAGATAATGCATGTGAAAATTCCAAGGCATTCTTTGCATAAATGGAAAAAAAATCCTAAAATTCATATGGAATGAGTGAAGACCTCAAAAAAGCATCCAACTTCTTGTGCAAAGTTGAACAAAAAGAGCAAAGCTGGAGGCATTCTACTCTGCGATTTCAAAATATACTAAAAACCTATCTTAATTAAAATATTATGGTACTGGCATAATAATAAAAATATAGACCAATGGAAAAGAATAGAGTGTCCATAAACAGATCCATGCATGCACAATTAACTGGTCTTTGACAAGGGTGCCAAGTACATGCAATGGAAAAAGGATTGTCTTGTCAATAAATGGTGTTGGAAAAACTGGAAATATCACAAAACATAAAAAATTAACCCCAGATGGATTAAATACTTAAGTCTATGAATTGAAACCATACAACTACTAGAAGAAAATATAAAGAAAAATCTTCTTGGCTTTGAACTGGGCAATGATTTCTTGGCTATGGTACCAAAAGCACATGCAACAAAAGCCAAAATAGACAATGGGGCTACATCAAACTAAAAATGCTGTATACAACAAAAGAAACCACAAAACAAAAAGGCAAACATTTGCAAACCATCTGATAAGAAGTTAATATGCAATATTTATAAGAAACTAACACAACTCAATATAAAAATCAAATAAGCTGATTAAAAACTGTCAAAGAACCAGAATAGACATTTTTCCTATAAAAGACATGCAAATGGCAAACAGGTATATGAAAAGTGCTCAACATCACTAATCATTGAAGAAATTAAAATCAAAACCACACTAAGCTATCACCTCATTCCTGACATTGTTTACAAAGATGTTAAGTAAGATTCTGGAGAGAGGGTTCCTGGGAATTTCTAAGAGCTCTGAAAGTTGTAATGTTGGGCTAAAACTGGGCTATCTGGTAGCAAAGGAGAAGATTGAATAGATAGATGATAGACAGACAGACAGACAGATACATACATACATATATACATACATACATACATACATAAGAGGAAAATAAAGAGACAGAATAAGAATAGATGAGTAGACTGTCCAGGGTTTAATTACCCCCCAAAAAGTCACAGTCTCAGTTTCCAGATTTGAATCTGTTTTCAGACTCAGAACTCATTAACTAACTAAAAAGTCACATCTTCATGAGGAAGAATCTTGCAACACCACAAAAAAATAATTACAGTAATATTTTCTCCAAGCCTTCCCTAAAGAGACACAAGTCCATTTACTTTGTTGGCCAAACATTAGCGAAATGACATCTATTGAGGGTTATTTGATAGAAGGATGGAGTTTGTGCTGAAATCTGGGACCTGAATTTTCATCTTTCACCCCCCATTATGGTATGGACTCCTAACGATCAGGTAGTAAGTCCAATGGTAGGCTAGGTCTTTTTCACAATGAATCTGTTGAACCTATCAATACATTCAATTCATTCCCCAAAATTATATTCAGAAAAGCATGCTTAAAAGTTTTCAAAATCCATCATATTGGTTCCTTGACCTAGAGAATAGCAGCTATTGCAGCAGGAAAGGCGAAAGTCAAGTCCTGAAAGGGTTCCTAAAGGAAATCACCGAGATTCATTCACCCATTCTAATACAACTTTCCCATTTTACTGTATGGATCACTCAAAGTACTAAAGATCATGTATTGTCTTTACTTGTTTTCTATTTTTTTCATTATGCCATATACGCATGTAGACTATTTTGTTTTCCTACCATAAATTACCCCATTCCTTATTTTCAACCTTAATTGCCATACTGTGTAGTCTGAACCTAATGTGCCAGTCTCTATCAGTATATCTGATAAATATCTCCTATGTTTATTTCACCTCAAGGTTCTAACAGTTTTATCAATGAAATGTTGCTTGCACTTCTTTTTACCCATTCCTATTGGCAATGTTTTAATTTAGCTCTTTAGTACATTTCACTTGATTAGTAAAACTGCTCTATTCTTGCTTCTTTTGCTCACTTCTTATTCATCCTTTATATTATATTCAGAATTCTCTTTCTAAAACACAGGTGATTATTTCTACATTTTACAAACTTTCCAGAACTTCTCACTGCCCACAGCATAAAGCAAACACTTAATGAATTCAAAGCCCTTTAGAATCTGGCCTCAGTATAAATTTCCAATTTTATCTCTCACTACTTCTTCCCATTCACTGTAATTGCTGTGTTCTAGTTTCATTCATCATTGTTCAAAATACATTTTTGATCCCCCTTTTCGTCTTAGTAAATCATATACAAACTTTAACCTCCAAAGCTCTAATATTATCTCCAGTTGAAGGCATTTCTATTTCGCTTTCTTTTCCCTCACCTTTACCCTGCCTCTGCTTCCCCAACCCCATCTGTTCCTGCTTTTTTCACAACGTACCTGCACATAAGAAGAGAACATCAAATTGAATTGATTTGGTGAAGTGATTATGGGTACAGTGTGTGCAGTTAGACAGATCTTGTTAATTCTTTGTGTACCACTTACATCTGAGTGACCTTTAGGAAGTCTCCAGCCTGTGTGTGTGTTCATTTTCTCAAGATCAAAATTGAGGTTAAAATACTGTCTTAGTCCACTTGCATTGCTATATAGAAATACCTGAGACCGGGCAATTTATAAAGGGAAGAGTTTTGTTTGGCTCACAGTTCTTCAGACTTTACAAGAAGTATGGTGCTGGCATCTGTTTGGCTTCTGGTGAGGTCCTCAGGCTGCTTACTAGTGGCAAAAGACAAAGGGGAGCTGGTGTGTAAAGAGATCACGTGGTGAGAGAGGAAGCAAGAGAGAGGGGAGAGAGGTGACCGACTCTTTTAAACAACCAGCTCTCATGGGAAATAACAGCTTGAAAACTCACTCATTGTCACAAGATGGCACCAAATCATTCATGAGGGACTCTGGGTTCACCCCTAACCCTCATGACCCAAATACCTTCCATTAGGCTCCAATTTCAACACTGGAGATAAAATTTTGACATGAGATTTTGGGAAGAAAACATTCAAACTATAATATTCTGATCCTGGGCCTCCAAATCTCATGACCATCTCACACACAAAATACAATCATTCCATCCTGATAGTCTCTACAAGTTAAAAAATGTTTCATCGTTAACTGAAAAGTCCAAAGTTTCATCTGAGACACAAGGTAAGTTGGTTATGGATATGAGCCTGCAAAATCAAAACCAAATTATTTACTTCCAAGGTACAATTGTTTTCCAGTCATTGGGCAAACATTATGATTCCAAAAGGGAGAAATAGGAGGAAAATGCCCGAAGGAAGGGGTAATAGGTCCCATGCAAGTCTGAAACCCAGCGGGACAGACATTAAATCTTGAAGCTCCAAAATAATCTTTGACTCCATGTCCCACACCCTGGTCACACTGGTGGGAGTATGGGATCCTAAGGCCTTAGGCTGCCCTGCCCCTATGGCTTTACTGGGTGCAGCCCATGTGACTGCTTTCACAGGTTAAAATCTGGTACCTGCAGTTTTTCCAGGTTGTATTCTGCCAGTGGCTCTGTAATTCTGATCCTGGAGAGCAGTGGCCCTGCTCCCACAGCTCCACTGGGCACTGCCCTGGTGGATACTCTCTGGGGTGGCCTCATTCCTGGGACATTGCTGCACTCCCAGGCTTTTCAATACATCCTCTGAAATTTAGGTGGAAGCCACAAAGCCTCCACTACTCTTGCATCCTAGGTGCCTGCAGACTTTACACCATGTAAAAGCCACCAAAACTTAAGGCGTGTGCCCTGTGGAGGGCACATCATTACCAAGGGCTGTCTGAGCTGCAGCTGAAGCCAGAGCTGATGGGATACAGGGAGCCGCAACCTGAGGCAGTGCAGGGAAATAGAGTCTCATCCTGAGGTGGTGAAGGACAGTGAATCCTGTCCTCCTAGGCCTCTCTGCCTGTGATGGGAGGGACAGCCTCAAAGATTTCTGAAATGCCTTTGGGGCATTTTCCACATTGTCTTTACTATTAGAATCTGGCTCTCTTTTATCTGTGCTAACAAGTGGTTGCATCACAGCACCCTGGGATTTCTCTCCCGAAAATGCTTTTTTCATCTCCACCTTGTGGCCTGACTGCAAATTTTCTAATTTTTTCTTCTCTTTAGTCATAAATTCCACTTTTAGACTATTTAATTGCTGCCATATCTGATTGTAAGCTGTTAAAAGCAGCCACACAACTTCTGGAAGGCTTTGATGTTTAGAAATTTCTTTTGTCAGATGCCCTAGGTCATCACTCTTAAGTTCAGTCATCCAAAAAGCCCAAGGAATGGTCAAAATGCAGTCAAATTCTTTGCTATGGGGTAATATGGGTGATCTTGGGTCCAGTTGCTAAAACATCTTCTTTTCCATTTGAGATTTTGTCAGCCTGACCTTTACTGTGTATATTTCTATCAGCATTTTGGTCACAACCACCTAGCCAGTATCTAAGAAGTTCCAAACTTTCTCTCATCTTCCTGTCTTCCTCTGGGCCCCCAAATCTTCCAACCTCTGCCCACTACCCAGTTCCAAAACCACTTGCACATTTTCACGTATCTTTACAGCAACACCCATGCCTCAAGACCAATGTATTAGTTCATTTTTGTTGCTATAAAGGAATATCTTTAGCTGGAAAATTTTTAAAGAAAGGAGATTTAATCGGCTCATGTTTCTGCAGCCTATACCGGAAGCATGGTGCTGGCACCTGCTTTACATCTGCTGAGGTGCTCAGGCTGGTTATACTCATAGCAAAAGTTAAGAGGAGCTGGTGTGCAGAGATCATATGGTGAGAGAGGTAGCAAGAGAGAGGCGAGAGAGGTAGGAGGCTCTTTTTAACAGCCAGATCTCATGGGAAATAATAGAGAAGTCACTCACTGTCTCAAGGATGACACCAAGCCATTTATGAGGGATCCATTCCCATGACCCAAATACTCCCCCACTAGGTTCCACCTCCAATATTGAGGATTTAATTTTAACATGAGGTTTGGGGGACAGAGAAGCAAACTAAAGCAAATATATTCCCTTCATACGATTATTCTGAAGATGTCATGACATAATAGACATCAAGTAGTATGCCGCAATACACAGTAATTGTAGTTTTTATTATTGTGTTCCTATATTTTATGCACATATATTTAATATTCATCACGCTTATATATTTATGCATAGACATATATACAGATAATATTTATCTGCTAAACTGTGGCCTGTTTTGAAGTTTCATATTTCACCCTTATTACCTCAATTTCTTGCAAAATGCTTGGAACAAAGAGGAATTCAATAGATATTTGGCAAAACAATACAATTTTAAATATCTCACATAATTTTTAAGTTATACTAGATGTTCAGTAAAGAATAGTTTGCTTGATGGCATATGTATTAACCACACATGTGAATAAGATTTACTTCATTGAATTTATACACAATGAGATTGAGAAAGGGCCACTGTATACCCAAACGCTGACATTGAACAAAATGAAAAGAACATGAAAATAGAGCCTCTGCTCACTCAGAAATGATGAATACAGTATATTGCTACAGAAGTATGGTATCATGGCATTGATATATACACTATTAAGAAGTACAAGAAGTATAAGGGAGCTATATTAATTTCATTATAATGAAAAGGGAGCATAAGACTTTTCTTGTAATGTGTCTGTAATTTTAAGGGCTTGCTCTTATGTAAGCCCTTAAATAGCCTTTGCAAAATACGTTATGTAAGATATTTTCCAAAACTGAGAAAAAAAATAGAAAAAAATGTTTAATTTTTGAATTGTAAATCTACCTCCAGATATAAGTGGTAGCGATAAACATTTAAGAAATATTTTTAAGTTTACTGAAGTAGTAACAAGAATGCTAATTACAATAACAAATAAATATATAACCTGAAAACCTTAGCAGTAACTCTTCATATCAGCAGGCTTGGTCTGTGAGTGCAACAACATGAGGCTTCTTCTTTGAAAGTCTCTCCTGCTTAATATTTATATCATCAGGACCTCATGAGTATTGCTGGGACATTCTCCCTCTCACTCTCTTAACACTTTTGTAAACTGTCTAGTTTGTCCTCTGATGCCACATTTCTCCTTACCTTCAGTAAATTTTGCTTACGTAGAAGCATATTTTGGTCCAATGTGACCAGCATTGTTTAGGTAGCGTTTGCCTGATCAAAATACACGTTCACATTTTGTAAAAGGTGCCACAAAATTTCTTTTTATGGCAAGTCACACAGACATTGCTGCTTTTAAACAATGGGTAAATGCGCATCCGTAAATGTGATATTGAAGGGTATTAACACTGAATTCCACTTGCATGATTGAGGAAACACCCTAAATTGGTAATAACGCACATATATTTTCAAATTTATTCTACTGTTAGAAATATTTTATGTTAAGCATTGCCCCAAAGGTGTTGAATTATTGAATCATTATAATGGTGACAACTGTTACCCCCTCAACACACACACACAAACTCATATCTGTGTATATTGCCCTTTCAGTACAATTTTAAATTTATATAGTATATTATTGGTTGATTTTTGAAATTTTCATTTTAAATCAATGTGTGAAAAGGTTTTAATAATTAAGAATATTTAAAAACAAACTTCTTATCAAACGTATTGAAATTTCTAGTTGGGCTGAACCAATACTATATTAGGGTCCAAGAGATTACTATCAGCAAGGTTCTGGCGGAAAAAGTTCACACTGATCAGAATGGTAGTAAACGCTTGGTGAGAAGAGAGATCCAGAAAAAATAATTGATTTACTTATTCACATTACTTCCAAGATTCAAAGAAATGAGTGTAATTAAAACTCATAATGATTTACTGAAGGAGGTTATAAAATTTTGTCAGCAGGGTCATGTAAATTTAGGACTACATTATAGAGCCACTCCCTCCTCCAACCAGATCTTTGAAAACAGCATTATTATATGCCAGGTACTATTCTAAACATCTCTCCCTCTCTTTATGAATGCATCCATATATTCATACACACACATATATACATGTATGTATATACATTATGTATATACTATATATAAAGTATATATGTAAACTTATTAAATTTTCTGAAATTTTTCTATGCTTGGTAATCTTTTAACAGAAGAAGAAATTGAGCCTGGAGAGATTAGGTAAATTGCTGCAGGTACCAGAGTTGGTAAGTGGTAAGACTGTGTTCGAAGTCAGCCAGATTGACTCAGAAGCTGTAGTCTTACTACTACTCAGCTGCTAATGGTAGAATTAGTTAAAAAGAAATGGCATTCTGCTTTTCAAAGGCAGATTTTAAGAAATCATAAAAATGTAATCAGAGCAGGTAACTGCTCCCAGGAGGGGTAAAACAGAGCAAAACTCATCTTTCCTTAATAATGGAGAGGAGGTTAACAGGTCACAACAAACTATGGACAAAAACTGTACCTGGAGGATTCTAAGTGTATTAGTCAGTTTTCATACCGCTATAAAGAACTACCTGAGACTAGGTAATTCATAAAGGAAAGAGGTTTAATTGACTCACAGTTCGGCATGGCTGGGGAGGCCTTGGCAAACTTACAATCATGGAGGAGGGCGAACGGGAAGAGACACCGTCTTCACCAGGCAGCAGGAGGAAGTGCCGAGTGAAGGGAAAAGAGCACCTTATAAAACCATTAGATCTCATGAGAACTCACTCACTATCACGAGAACAGTGTCGGGGAAACCACCCCCATGATTCAATTACCTCCACCTGGTCTCTCCCTTGACACGTGGGGATTATAATTCAAGATGAGAATTAGGTGGGGACACAAAGCCTAACCATATCATTAAATTGTTTTGTTTTTTCCTCTACAGAAAATACATGCTTATTTACAGGAACGGTGGGTTTATGTTCACAGGTAACACAAATTTCTGGGGACAACTGCAGAGGAATTAGAGTGCCCACATTCATTCTTAGGCAAGAATCCCTATGGAGAACATTAAAAGATGTTTACTAAATCCTAAAGAAGTGCCAAAATTTTCAAATCCAGGAAGAAATGAGATAGGAAAAAATACTGTGAGGGGATAAGAACATTTTTAAGGGGTTTGGGGTGGTTTACAGATTGATACTCTTAAGGAAGACTGCACTAAGTTAGGAGGAGACAGAGGAGAAAAAAAGTGTCAGATTCTAATTGAATACACATGGGAAACTGCTCCTTGCAAAAGTCCACATTTTCCTTTACAAGACCAAGGGAAAGTTTAAATTGGCATGCAAATTTTTAATTCTCTATTGTGATACTGTGATGCTCTTTTGAGATGTGCCCTGTCTTCATTTAATGCATCCTATATTTATAGTAAAGCCTAGATGATTCTGTCAAGCAGTGGCTGGTGGGCAAGCATGCCACTGCATCTCCTTATGAGCTGCAGCAAAAAGTGCTGGGAAGGTGCTCGTTCTTGTCAGGGGATTAGGGTGTGGCATCAGTCACCTTCAGGTGTAAACCCTATTTTGCGGGAAGTGTTAGAGAAATCCCAGGCTCACTAAAATCAGTAAATCAAAACTTTTTTATTGCTGCCTAACCCTACCTTACCCATACGCAATACAGCTAACAGTGATCCCCCTTATGCCATGAAGAAAGAGTGTACTGGTTACTACTGTTTCATTTTTTAAAATAATGTTCCCATGTGCCGTAAGTTTTCATGCGTTGGGAGTGTTTAGGTGAATTACGTTTACACAATCTAGCAATCTCTCAAAGTCTCATTTAGCTATGTGTTTCCAGTACAATCCATTACTTTGCCCAGTAGTGTCAGACCAATAAAAATCAGAAGTTATCATCCCATGCTCTCAGTAACTCTTTATCACGGCATTGTAGGTTAATTTAGCATACTGAAGTGATTGTCCTTTTCCAAAGAATAATTCTGAAACACTTTTCATTTCACACTAAATTAATAATTTTAGTTTAATTATATATTGATGTTTGGAGAAGTAATCAAGTGGAGTATTACAGGCTGAAAAAAATCACAATAAAAGGAAAGAGGAAATTGTCCCCAAAGTGCTTCCCAATAGAGAATTCTATATTTAGAAAGAAAGAAAGAATTCTAAATAAAGAAGCTATTTCTTCATATCTATAAAATATTATCTTGTAGCGAAGGATAACTTTTATAAAAGGAATTAAAAATAAAGAAATTAATAGCACACATCATTGTCAGTATTTTATTTATATGTGTGTATGTATTTTGTGGGGAATTGAGAAAGGGGAAAGCAAGACAGAATAGAGAATGAACTGTTTCATAGCACTGAATTTTCAACACTATAAGACTAAACAAATCCCACTTGTTTGTATTGCAAGTATTTTAACCAAATAACTTATTAAAGTAGATTATCAGCTAAGGAATTGTCCCTTTTAACACTAGTTTGTCTTTCTACTAAAAGCAGGCAGAAGCTTTTCTAGCAGACAAATGAATATCCATTTTACAGAGTTCATGGGCAGAATTATCAGTGTTATATCAACCCACTACCTATAGCATAATTAAAAATTAAATGTATCTTAATTATAGCACTAGCTAGTAAGATATCGACAGTCATAATTACATACTGAAATTCTCTAGGCTCTGTTAATTCCAAAATTAAGATATTTCAAAAAATGTGGCAAAAAAACAATGTCATATTACTATGTAGTTTATTAATAAGAATATTTATATCCACTATTTTTCATGCTGTATTAACATGTGATATTTAACAATACCATTTGACAGCTTTACAGGAAACTGCTGTTCTTAAAATTGGTCTACACAAGTTCTATTGTTCTCACTATGTAAATGTTTTTTATTCTTAAACATTTTTCACTTTAGAAAGCTGATTTAACTCAGAATAAATATAATGTGCTGGCATTTAGTTTGTTTGGACTGCATCACTGTGTCAAACTTAGGTAAAGATAGTCAAGAGAAAGATTCTGAATAATGGCTGCACTGAATTTTTTTATTATTAACAAAGGAAGAATTATTTAAAAGATGCAATCTCTTTTTCTTCCAAAGGTGAATATCTAATTGTGAACCTTGAAAGGTGAATTATGCTAATGCTATTTAGAATGGTCTTACTAATTTTGTTAGTATAGATTAAGGCTCTAATTGATATTTAAAATGATAGCCTAACTGTGTGCTACTCCGTAGAAACTAATTTAGTTTTGTGCATATATCTATATCTATAGCTATGTTTATAAGTACATATGCATAGGCAGATAGATTGAAATAGCTATAAGTGCTTTAAAATATATTAGAGGATTATCACAAAGCTTTGAGTTTTCAATGTTGTTTATATTGAACACCTGACCATTTCTCGTTTGCCGTCATTAGCTGAGTACAGCTTCTGACCTTAAAAGGGTAGCATTTACATAGGAAAGCTCATCTTATCAGAATGCATCATGATATTCCCCTAAAGGAATAATACATATTGCAAATTACTAGAAAAAGGTCATTATTGTATTAAGTTAAATACTGCTTTTTAAAAAAAAATCAGATAGGTATTAGCTTCTGAGTGGGAAAACTTCAAAAATTATATATTTTCAAGCTTTTCCTAATCTACATAAGACTGCTTTAGAGCCCATTAAAATTTGAAAGTTTTATTTGCAAGAGTTTAATAATGTTGCATTTTTTAGGGACACATGTGCAGCACCAGGCATTCATCATGAACCTAGTGAGTTACCTGCAAAGAACCACAGAATCCTTTTAGAAAAATCTAGTAGATTATTAATTTTAAAATAGGTTTTGAAACCATCTTTATTTAAGGTATTATAATCAAATCTCATTGCTATATTTTCTAGACTAATAAGAGAAAAGCCTCACTAGGCTGCAGTAAAATCATAAAATGTGGACAATTGTGATTTCATCTAATAATACTTTCTAATTTCCAATAAATATTCTATAATCATTGTATAGACCCTTACATCTAAACTTATATTTTTCAAGCTTTTTTGTTAGTTTGGTGATTTTGCATTTTATTGGTGTAAGAATGCAGCAGATTCAACTTTCTTATTTATATATGCAGTAAATATTTGATACCCTTTTCAATAATATAATGCACTCAAAAGATTTCATAGCTGAATAACAAATTTTCAAATTACATAAAAATGTAGAACATACGCTTACGGAAAAACAAAGAGCATTTAAAGGAGGCTGATATTAACGGAATAGCTAGAAAAAAGGAATTGTAAGATTTATTTTTTATTTAAAATCTTAAACTGAATTAAAGGCACTAACCAATGAGCAGTGATTTTAATGAATGTACACTATCTTTAAATATAAATTTTACTATTCACTTTCAATCGTTCCACAAATATTTATTGAGCACCTTCTGTGTGTGATAATCAAAACCAGGGATAGGGAATGAGTGGCACAGGCCTGAAGAAACTCACGATTGAAAGGAGGAGTTGACTAAAGAAGCATATTATTATGAATGTATGTTTTAACGGTCTTAATACTGAGATACACTCAGCATAGAGTATTTAACACAGAGAGACTTGCAATAATTTTCAGTGATTTGTGCTGCAGTGAATCCACTGTCAAAAGTAAAAGAGTCTTTTTATTTTAGTGCCTAACAAAAATAAGAAGTTGATAATAAAACAAAGTCACCAGTATACTTTACACTTACAGCTTTCAGCTAGAAAAAAAGAAAAAAATCATTCAAGATTTAGACAGCAGTTTGTCCTTTGATTCTAAACTCGGTGACTTTTCAGGTGGAATGGTGATATAGATATTAGAGGAATTGGAGATAATCATTAGATTTCTTCTAATAATACTTTCTAGTTTCTAATAAATTAGAAAGAAAGTCATTCCACTGTTATTTTTGAGAAAAGCAACTAATTATTTGGGTAGTTCTAAGTCCATTTGGTGTGTTAACTACACAGAGCTGTGAAGCTGAGAATCTCTCTGTATCACTTACACAGATACCACACACCTAACCCTAGCTCATGTCTCTTTGTTTTCTTCTGCCTTGTATTAATGTCTTTTTATTGTTTATTTTTTATGGTGTTTTGCATGATCCTTAAATAGGCAATATGAATATCTGGGTTAGATTTTATTTTTAATAAATATATGTATTAGGATAATATTAATTTTGAGATAAATAAAATCATGCTTCCAAAATAGAAGGAAAATATTTAATTTATCACAAAAAGTTGCCCATGTAAGTAGATGAGGTCCTATCTACTCAGTCCTCATAGCCATCCCTGCATATGTTTATCACATTTGATTTACAGCCAGGGATCTTAAACACCTTTAATCTACAGTCATTTTACCAGACACAAACAAATCTAAATATTACATGACTTTTTGCATAAATATATAAAGTGCACAATTCTGAGATTCACTTTGGTTTTCTCATCACTTAGCAACATCTATATCTTACAGCATTCTAAAAAACTTTTTGTTATAGAAGTGATTTTGTTCATGTCTTTGACTTATATCCTTCATTGAGTTTGACTTCTATGATTTTCCAGATCTGTGACTCTTATGCTATTATTTTCATCATTTAAAGTATGTTCATGTTTTGGGCTGCCTAGATATCTATGATTCAGCTGTGATCTGCATGACTGAAACTGAAATCTTTTTGGTGTGTCTGCATGTGGTACAATGTAGGCAAATAAACAGAGTTACTCACAAACACCAAAAAGTCAATATAAGTGTAGTGCCTTGACTTGCAGACTCAGCTTCTCATTTAGACATTAGCAGACGGATAGCAATTCTTTAACATCAGATGAGACAGGTCGATTCAAGCGTGTGAAAAGTCACCTTGCTAGGTCTGCTTTGCCAGAGAAGATACCTAGTTACAGATTCCACTAGTTATCTCCAAATTATTATTCACCTTATTAGCATTTACTTGGCACATGCAATCAGCTAAACATAGTACTTAGCACTTGCCTCAAACAGTTCGAGGTTTGTAAGACGAAAGAATTCTAGCAGAAACTAGTATTATAAAATACCTCATTTTTGGTCATCATTTTATATGGCAGAGAGTATGGCATGAAAAGTATATATATATTCTTTGCTAAATATATGTACATATATCTATATATATTTGTCTATGTGTATCTCTATATATAGATAGAGAGACAGTGTGTGTGAGAGAGAGTGAGTGCAAATGTATGGAGACTGAGATTATTCTCAGACGTTCCAAGAGCAACAAACAAATACAAAACAATTTTACCGGTTCTCTCAACTCATTTCTTCTCTGATGTACCACTCCCTCCACAACAAGCTGAAATAAAAAAATGACACAAGTGAACAGAAGACTGCCAGTATTAGAAATCCTGGTAAAATCGATTCCTTTGTATCGTCACTAATATCTGGAGAAGTGTTATATAGCTCAGGAAAAAGTAGTGTAAATAGAATAAGGACTAAAAGTTAAAAAAGTACACATTATTTCACCTTGGCTTGGATGCTTAGGTGTTCCTACCCCTTTCTGTGCAAACTCATGACACTATTCAACTGTATAAGGTTCTCAATTCTATTCAGTGCAATAGGAACAGGTGTACACTACAAAACATAAAATTATTCTTCAAATTATATTATTGGCATGCTAGCACCTTCTAAAACCAAATACGTGGCCATTAACCTTTGTTCTGGTGCTTTTTTTTCTTATTTCACATGCTGCATGCATATGTCCTAATTAAAATATACCATAATAACAACATTCTTGTTGTTTACTGAAATAAAAAATTGAAGTCCTTTAAAGCTTTGACACAAAATTGCATTCTTAATGTGAGTACTGAGTGTTTATCGGCTAAAATTTTATTTTTTTTAATGTCCACTTTTGGCATGGACATTTCTACTTAAAACAGGCATTTTCTAATTAAAAAAAAAAGCTAAACTGTCATGTTTTCAATTGCATCAGGAAATGTTATAGTTGTCACTTGTCTTAAAAATGAATATGTTATTGATGTTTGCAATATAAACTATAGAAAGATGGTATTAAGTGAATTAGCATTTAAATTACACAATATATGCACTATCCATATATGTAATATAATAGATAAAATATGCATTAAATATAAAGTATATATATATGCAAATAAAAGTACAAAATACTATTTTTAAGGTAATATCTCTATGACTTCAGCTTGGAAAGAGGGCAGTGCTTTTGCCTTATTTCCTCCCTAATGTGACTTTTGCTGAAACCATCCTTAATATATCCATGTTCCTGACAAGAACCTCAACATTAGCGGTGGCAAATGTATGTAGGAGTGTGTCAAGCTTTACATCTATTTGTTTGGAACCAAACTAAAGATACGATGAAAACACTTTTAAAAATGCTTATGATTATGATGTACTTAAGTAATTATTGTATACTCTATGAATATGTGGTAATACAATAGCTTTAATAACATATTTGCTGTCTAAAGACAACATTTTTGTTTGGTTCTGTGTATTAACAGTTAAAAAGTCAATGGAGATAATCATATACTTCAGAAAGAAGATATCTTTTCAGAATAGATTATTTCTGAAAAAGAAGAAAGTCCTTAAGCATTTTCAGCCTACATGTCAGTTTCAAAAAAAAAAAGAATTAGAAGAAAACACAAAAGAAATCACCCGTAGATTACCTTGAGGCAATTTATACCAGTCATTCCTCAAGATTCACAGGGGATTGGTTCCAAGACACCGCCTACCTACATCACAAAATTAGAAAATGTTCAGGTCCCATAGTTGGCCTAAGGAGGGCCAACTGTACATGGCAATCTTCTTTTTTCCTGACTCTTTTTTTGTGAATTTATTTACTTACTAAATTTAATTTTTAACCCTCAAATTAATATTTGCAGCACAGTCATCCAAGGGCATGTGCAGACTGGTGAGAAATATGAGTTACTTGACTTGTACATCATCAGCTGAGATCTAACAAGACAACACTTTGCTTCTTGTTTCAGCTATCTATCATACTATAAATAGGTGTCCTTTTTTGCAATGTATTTAATGTCAATATTTTTTCACTTTTATGGCTTTTATTAGTGATTTAGACGTTTATAACAGACCCCCAAGCACAGTGATGAAGTGTTGTCTAATGTTCCTAAACACAAGAAGGCTATGTACGTTTTGTTATACATGATTCCTGTTGTCCATGAATTCAATGGTAATGAATCAACGATATATTCTAAAGTTTTTAAAACAGAAACATGCATAAAACAAGGTTATATCCTGATCAGTTGAGGTAAAGATTTGACCAAAAGCTATTAGGAACCTAGCCCTGTATTTCTCCTAGGAGCAATTGTTCAACATATGCTCATCAGTGTTTGTGGCAGATTGCAGAGCATAAATGCCAAGAATAATAAGAGTTGGCTGTAATTTATTTTTAATTCTTTCTACTAATTTCCTGAGACACAGTAACCTCTTTCCAACAATGACAGAGTATGTCCATTTTAAATTCAAGTTAGTCTTAAACTCTGAAAACATCATGGTGGCATTGAACAAAGACACAATTTAGGTAGTGATGTAGTGACAATATATACATTTATATAGTATTCCAATAATGGCAAAATATTAAACAAGTATTTTTCACGTACTGACATGTGCCAAGCACTTTATTAAACACTGTATTAAGCCAAAATATAAATGATCTTATTCTCTACAAGCTCTGGTGTAAGACTTAATCTTGAATAAGTTATAGGCATCAGTCAAATAATCACACAAATACATTGAAAAATTCTACTGAATTTCATGATAATGAATAGATGCACATAGCTGTGTAAATGTTTATATTGTGTTGAAAAAGAAGCTTGAAGAGTCTTTCCTGAGGATGTGAGCTGGGTTGAAGTGTGGAGAAAGGAGTAAAAATGGAAGTTCACTAAAGGAAGAGAACTGAACTCCAGACAGAAGCAGAGATGTGGAGAAGCACTGGGTCAGGGGAAGGGGCGCATGGTGAACATCAAAGGCTGAAAAAAGAATGCTGTGGCTGGAGTTAAGGTGGCTTGGAGGAGCATGGTACATAAAGGGCCTGGAGAAGAACAGAGAAATAAATTTAAGCTTGTAGGGTCTTCAGGCAATTTAAGAAATGTATTTATTTCAGAAGCCATGGAAGGGCTTGGAAGGTTTGAATGAGAAAGATGGAATTATTAGACTTATGTTTTAGATAGATAGCTTATATCACAGGGTGAGGAATGGATGGGATAAGTGGCAGTATAGATACAGGTCAATCAGTTTAAACGCTATTAACAATGGTTCAGAGAAGAAACGATCTATTCTGGGATAGAGTGAGTGCTGGAGGGAGATGAAAAGTGGACAAATTTGAAGGATATTCAAACACATGATTACAGTAGCTGCTCTGTAACACAATTATCACAATTCTGTAGTTGAAGACAGTGAGGCTAAAGAGGTTAAATGATTATTCTGAGGAGACAGAGCAAGAATAAGCAAAAGAGTAAGGATTAGAATCCAGTTGTTGTGACTCCACATTCATTGCAAACTGATTCAAAGGTTCCAAATCCCTTCAGGGATGACTCCAAAATGAGAAAACTAGTGTGAGAACATAATTCTAATCTCACCCTCCTACTCCCACAAGACTCAATTAAAAACTCAAGATTCAAGTGGCTTCTTTGTATGATAGGGAAAGACATGTTAGACCTGTAGCGGGTTATTCTTTTTCTTTCACTCATTTATTTTCATTAAAAACATCAGCCTTTATTTTAGTTTCTGGGGGTACATATGTGGGTTTGTTGCATAGCTATATTGCATGATACTGAGATTTGGGGTACTAATGATCCCATCACCCAGGTATTGAGCAAAATATCCAACAGGCTGTTTTTTTCAGTCCTTTCTCCCATCCTTCTCTCTACATGCAAGTAGTTCTCATTGCCTATTGTTTCTATTTTCATGTTCATGCATACCCCCACATTTAGCTCACACTTCTAAGCCAGAACATGCAATATTTGGTTTTCTTTTCCTGCATTAATTTGCTTAGGATAAATAGACAGGTTCTCAACAAATATCAGGGAAAGGAGATCAAAAACAGCATCATGTCATGAGGAAAAGCACATGCAGAGAAAAAACAGGGGTTTTTAACTAATTCATGTATGTAAAATTTTAGAAAGATAAAGAGTTTAGAGTTTATTTATATATTTATTTATTTGTTTTGTGAGACAGAGTCTCGTTGTTGTTGCCTAGGCTGGAGAACAATGGTGCGATCTTGACTCACTGCAACCTCTTCCACCCAGATTCAAGCGATTTTTCTTCCTCAGCCTCTAGAGTAGCTGATATTACCGATGCCTGCTATCATGTCCAGCTAATTTTTTGTATTTGTAGTAGAGATGGGGTTTCACTATGTTGGCCAGACTGGTCTCAAACTCCTGACCTTGTGATCCACCCGCCTCGGCCTCCCAAAGTGCTGGGATTACAGGCATGAGCCACCCCACTGGGCCATGAGTTTATTTATTTTTTTGAGGGGACAGATAATTTCAGATATACTTTTATTCAACTTTTGCTGTAGACTTTATTTGGAAATACTTTGAGACTTTCAGAAAAAATTGCAAGTGTAGTACAGAATCCCCCTATACCCACCACATAGCATCATCTATTGTTAATATCTTGCAATATCTAATAAAACCTATAATATCTTGAATTATACAAACCAAAAAATTAACAATGGAACAATACTATACCTAAAATGCAGACACTGTTTAGATTGCCCAAATCTTACACCAACATCAGGATTCAATCTATGATACCAATTGTATTTAAATGCTGTGCCTTCTTCATCTTCCCCACTCTATGACAGATCCTCATGGAAAACTTGTTTCTCATATCTTTCATACTTCTGAAAAGGATTATTTAGGTATTTCATAGGATATCTCTTAATATGGGTTTGCTTGATGTTTTCTCATGATTCAATTGAGGCTATGAATTTTGGAGAAGCCTACCACAGAGATGACATTTTTTTTCTTATCGCGTCAAATTGGGGGTACATGAGAGCAAAATGTCTCATTACTGCTGATATTAACCATTTAAGGTGGCATCTGCCAGGTTTCTCCGCTGTGAAGTAAAATTTTTTCCCTTTCCATATTACATATGCATTGCATGACTCCTACATCCAGCCCACATTCAAGGAAAGAGGAATTAAGCTTCACTTCTTGGGAAAAAAATGAAAGAATATGTAGGCCTATATTAAAATCACAAGAGTAATTAATAGACATTTTGGAAGAGATAATTAGAGGCTTTACAAATATGCCATTTCTCTTCCAACTTTTGCCCAATAATGTCAGTATTCAGTAGTGGATCTGGCCTGAGGCATTTAGTGCAGTGGTATTCTAAAGGTGATTTTCCATTTTCTGCAGTCCTTTATTTATTAATTATAATTGCATAAGGAAAATCTTTTGTAAGATTTTTTTCCTGTGTGATATATTGTGTAAAATTTGTATCACTATGTGTTACTCCTTTAAACAAACACTTAAAAATGTGCAACTATTATTTTCGGGACTTTGCTAATGGAATTGATGCAGCCAACCCATATTAAATTTGATGTTGAAAAAGCAAGGTTCTGGCTGGGCGCGGCGGCTCACGCCTGTAATCCCAGCACTTTGGGAGGCCGAGGCAAGCGGATCACGAGGTCAGGAGATCGAGACCATCCTGGCAAACACGGTGAAACCTCATCTCTACTAATAATACAAAAAAATTAGCCGGGCGTGGTGGCGGGCACCTGTAGTCCCAGCTACTCGGGAGGCTGAGGCAGGAGTATGGTGTGAACCTGGGAGGTGGAGCTCGCAGTGAGCTGAGATCGCGCTATTGCACTCCAGCCTGGGCGACAGAGCAAGACGCCAAAAAAAAAAAAAAAAAAGAAAGAAAGAAAGAAAAAGAAAAAGCAAGGTTCTAGTATATGAAGACTAGCAGGCTCTTCAGACTAAACCAGTCCAGAGCTCTTGGTGGAAATGCCATCTTCTAATTTGCTTCCATCAGAGGGTCTAGAAAACAACAACAATGACTCCAACAACAAAAAACGGTGTCTTGGATAGTCAGGTGCTCAGCTACCATTGCTTCAGCGTGGAGTGGCAAACATACTGATAAGGGATCAAGGGATGAATTGTCCAGGACTTTGCCTTCTCATATTTGTTGCCATTGCACTGTGAAGGGGCATTGTGTGACCAAAACACACTTCTGAAAAAGCATTGAAATGGCGTTTACTTCTAGAGAAATCACCATGTCTTCTAGGAACAAATTATAGTAAACTCTACCTCTTTAATGAAGGCAATAAAATTATCAGGAGCAACAAAAAAAGTTAAATGCCCAATCCAGAAGGAAAAGAAGTGAAATGGGAAGAAAATATGTTGTTAGTAAAAGCAAACACAGACACACAGACACACACACACACATACACACACATCACAATACACCTATTAATGCATATAATTTTAGGTTTTACTTTTTTAAAAAATGTTTTCTCTACCTCCACTCTTAAGTTGTGTAATGGTTTTGCTTTTCTCCGAAGACTATGTTTTAATATGAATATTTTTATTTATTAGAGCTTAAAAAGGGCTGCTCATTCTGGGGTAGAAGGAGTGGGAAAGATGTCTAAGAAAAGATTAATAAGGTCCCCACGCACAGTGTATGGGTTTTTATCAGGGGTAGGATATAAATTCCTCAGTTCTGAAGTGAATGAGTAGAGAGGGACCTAGGGAATTTAAAAAGATATCTAAAGATAAATTATAAGATTTCCTATCTGATACACTGTAAAACTTCTGTCCCTTCAAGAAACACTGAAGTAAGCTTCAAATTACTCTCAGAGACTTTTGAAGTTGAATTGACATTTCTTTGACTGATTGTGTGCCAAGGACTCATTTTAAAGAAAGAACAGGTAGTCTTATGTTGTGTCAATTATACAAAGATGAGTTTTCCCAAGAACCTGATATGTTCCTAAAGAGTTCACAATAAACGATCTTGTTTTATTTACTCACAATAGTCTTCTACTACTCGCCAGTAGGGGCTCTCCACTCCAATATGTTGGTTTCCTGAGAATTCTTTTATAGATATCATTCTTTGTTTTGAGGTGCTCTCTACCAGTTTTCAGGCAATTCAAGTTTTAAACATTTCTCAAAGAGACTCTAAGCATCATAAAAGCAGACACAGCTTTCCTCATAAATGTAATCCTTTGGAGTGATTAGGAAGAAGCCTGGTATAAGTAGTTATAACAGCTTCCTAAATTCAACCCAAACCTTGCTTTCCTCCTGAGGCCTTTCCTTTTGACAATAACCCATGATGTTTCATTTCACCCTCTGAATTTACAGAGAACCTGAGTTTGCATGATTTTTTCCTGCCTATATAAATTTATTGGTAATTGAAGACATATATTTGTATTTAACTGTAAAGTAATTAAATAGGTGAAGTGTTTAGCATAGCACCTGCCAGCTATAGGTATTTAATTTCTAAAATGGCTGAATATACATAATAGACTCCAGTGATACTTGCTCACTTGACTTGAAAAGAACACAGATAGAGGGTGAAATCAAATAGGTCATAAAAGAGAAATATTAGGATATCTTAGAATTCAAATGTCACACACTTAAGTTTTATACTTTCTTTTCCAATTGCTGCTTTTTCTCTTTTTCTCACTTTGTAGTTTCTGAATATGATGTTTCCTGTCCTCAACCAAATTTCAAAATTGGTGTAACAAATTCTATGAGTCATGCAAATTATGAGGCATATCCCCATAAATGTAACTAAAGGAAAGCAATTGTGAATTTTAGATACTGTTGCATAGTATTATGGAGAAAACTGACTAATTTCTCTTCCTAATTTATACTATCCTCTTACTCACTAACTTCTGTTAGTTCACCTTCCATAATGTGTATCACATTTTTTTCTGCCATTGTTTTATTTGAAACTCTCAACTGAATTACTAAAATGGCTCTTTTACTAGATTTACTACCTCAAATCTGTACTTTTTCATAAGTATTTTTCTTTTTTGAACTAGACTTTGCCTCCAAAAAGGCAAATCTCCTCATGTAATCCACAGATTATGTTGCCCAATGTCTACTCATTGCTCCAAGGGAAGATAATTTTAGGTCACTGTATATAAGTTTAACATTTCTGTATAGATGCACAAAATCTGTTTGCTTATTAAACTGATGGATATTTATTAAGCAACTACTATATCCCAGGTACTGCCAGGCAAAATAAACCCACCTGTACCAGAGGACTTAGAGCCCAATGTTTGGATTTGAATTGAGCCTACTACCACATTTGAGTTACGTGACCTTGAGTTAACTTCGTGAATCTTAGTTTTTTCATAATAGCACCTATCTCATTGTGTAGGTGAAGATTAAATGAGAAAATTCATGTGGAGCATTTAGTGTCATTCCTGACACACAGGAAGTTGTAATAAATGTTACCTATTATTATTGTTTATGAAACACAACAGTCCAAAATCAATTACAAAAAGGAGATATATATTCACATAATTCTACTTAAACTATGAAAAAAATAACTAAACTCAACTAAATATTTCCATCGAATAATCTATAAAATTATTAATAATATACTTTAAAATCTACATATATAACATACTGTGTATATATGTAGATTTATAAAAACAACAATTAATAAAAATAATGAAGTTTCAATACATGTTTCTTCACCCTGGGGCAAATATATAAACATAGCGTTTATATATTATACATATAAAACATAGTGTTTGTATATTATATAATGTTTATATATTATATATATAAATAGTATTTATACATTATATTTGCTCCAGGGGGATGAAGCATGTGTTGAACTTCTGTTATTTCACCCATAAAAATAATTAAATAAAACAAGAAATGCTCCTGACCATGGCATCACACATATATGATCTTATGAAGAAATTAGAGATTTTATTTGACACAGTGAACTATGATTCATTGTTCAACTACCTTCCAAGACTATCAAAAATTCATAGACATACAGTCTCAGGAGAGCCCAAGAGTAATCAAAGGATTATCAGGGAAATCAGGGCCCCAAAACTGTTTGTATAGTTGCTCATGTGGTAATTACTTATCCCATTCCTGTAGAGTTTGGTAGAAAAAGCA
Source organism: Pan troglodytes (assembly GCF_028858775.2). Classification (NCBI taxonomy): domain Eukaryota; kingdom Metazoa; phylum Chordata; class Mammalia; order Primates; family Hominidae; genus Pan; species Pan troglodytes. The sequence goes on along the minus strand of NC_072408.2, from coordinate 24,638,224 downwards.
AGTAGAGTTGTCACTTGATGATAAGAATTTCTCTTATCTTTCCAGCTCCATCCACCTCTTCTTCCACCTGTCACTGAGTTATTTCACATAGACACTATTCCTCCCTGCGATTTTTGCAGAAGCTTCTGAACTGGAATATTTGTTTCTTAGTGTCTTCTATCAAAATCAAACTCTACGTCAATGGCAGAGAAGCTTTTTAACGCAATTTAGATTATGTCACACTCCTGCTTCAAACCTCCAGTGGCTTTCCACTGTCTTTGGGATGAAATCTGAAGTCCTTCTAATAAAGCATGAATTACTCATAATTTGGCTCTGACAACTCACTAGCTTCATCTCTCAACACTGCCATTTTGTATTGATGCGCAAAATGATTTTCTACATGATTCCTGGGTTTCCAAACTCCTTTTTATTTTCAGGTCTTATTCTTCTCCCCTAGTCTGTGCTCCTCTTCTACCTGACAAGGAAAAACTATTCATATTTCAAGAACAAACTTTTGCAATGATCTCCTTCTCTAACTCCAGCTTCAATGAAAGTGACTACATGTCTCTAGAATGTGAAAGGATTTTTAAAAAAATATATTTAGTGTGTTTCTCCCTATAATTGAACTGTCTTTTTACTGGAGAAAGGATAGGTGTGTGTATGCATGAAAAACTCAAACATCAGGTAGGCTTTTATCCCCATATTCTTAACAAATCTTGGAATGCATCTTATCATTAACACTGGATTAAGATATGTAATCATTTGTATATCTTAAGCTATGTAAGTGTGTAAATCAGCTGTGAGACTATATGTTTCAAATGCCCAGCACAGTACTTGAAACATAGTAAGCATCTTCCTCTTTGTTCAACCCTTCGTCCAATGGGAAAGTCTCTAGACTGATATGAATTTAAATAAAGATCATTATAAAATAAAGCCATGACCAAGGAAATGGCTATTCCTAGTAGTAAAACAAAATATGTTTAGTGAGTACAATTGAACGTATTTCTGCTCACATAAAGAAAATATAACTTCTGTATTTTGTATAAATGATATCCTTTATCTCACTAGACTTGTGGTTAACTTGGGATAGGGGTTGGAGTCAAAGATGTATTTTCAATTTAGCTTCTCAGTTCACATTTTTCTTAAAGTTTCAATAGTCCTCTTTCAGGAAAATGCTTCCAAGAAAATGTCCAGATGCTTTGGACTTTCTGTGGCCTCAAGGCAAAGGCAAAGTGAGTCTCAAGTTCCTTATTGTCTCCAAACTGTCCTCTAGAGCTCTGCTTTCTCTGTAGCAGAGGGTCTCTCTGGTCTGATCAGTGGGGCCATTGAGGTGAAGCTAAAAATGTATGTGCAGCTTGTTCTCTTGAATCAGTATACAGTGGAATTCCCTTGCTTAAGTAGCTTCCTTTTGGCTTCAAAAAGATCTTCAGACCTGAGTCTCAGCTTCCTTCTTCATCCAGGCTGTGACTGAGATGGTCACATGTGGCCTTTTCAGCAGGATCATTTTGACTCATGCTACAATGGCCCCCGTTAAGGATGCTAGCTTTCAACTCAGTTACTTTTTGTTTCCCTCTATGACACTAATACATTGCAAAGATTCCTAGGTCTGGCAGGGAGATTTTATTTATAATCCAGCTGCCAGAGCCAGAGGAATACTCACATAGTAAGTAAGGCAAACCGAATTTGTTACTCACAGAGGGGCAGGAAGAATCGGCAAAAGCCTAAGTTCTATGGCAAGCCTTGAAAATATGGAAAGAAAATTTCCTGAGGTCAGGAAAGTTGCCCGGGGTGAATGGAGTCTCCTCTGCACATGTCCGACTTTGCACTGCAGCTGAAGAACCCCTAGATGTTGCATCCTAGGTCTTATACCCCACATGCAATTTGGCTCTCTGAGTTTAAGAGTTGCAGGAACATCCTGTTCCAGGAGCAACGAAGACAAAGCCCAGACTGTTCCACACAGGTCCTCCTTATCTCAAGATATTGCATTCTTGGAACATTCTAAAATTGTTCTGAGAACTGTGATTAGGAGGCACAGAAAGCTGAGTTGATCAAGGCCGTTCAGATCTTGTCCTCCTGCATACATCACATGGGATTCTTTTCTAACCCTCATGGGAGCCAAAAAAGCGTGAGAGTGCTTGTTCTCTTTAAAATTCTGTGCTACACTTTTCACTCAAGTGCAGCTACCCTGAGTTAGAATAGGGCCATCTGCATATGAATCTTCCCTCAGCATTTCAGATGATGTTTCCAATAAATACCCTCTGCTTTTGGCTTTTATCACCACCTGTCAAATTATACACACACACACACACACACACATGCACACAAACATATAGATGCACACATACACCACGATAAACAGGAATTCTGGCCCAGTGAAGGGAGTGAGAACATTTATGTTAGCTTGCTTGATTTAAATACTTATGTTTTCCCTATTCTTCCTATATTTCGCTGGGTTATAAATGTTCTACTTCCTGTAAATATTGGGTAGGTTTGTGTAGGTATTGAGTAGAATTGGGCAGGATTATATCTTCTTTCTGAAGTGGTAGGTGGAAGATGAAAACGTTAAGTTTAGCTTCAATGAAGGACTAGATTCAAAAAGAGAAATTGTCTTACTGTGAAGGGAACACCCATTGAATGACATTTCAAAAATATTGTCTCCATTATATAGGGATGCAAAGTAGTGGAGCTCAATTTATATAAAGGTGACCATATGATTATGCAGGGAGGCTTTGTATGCTAATGGCATATGGGAATAATAGCACTGCTATCAGTTTTGTCATTAACCTTCTATCTTAGTTCAAGCTACAAACACTGCATACTTAAAAAACAAGCAATCAACAAATAAGCAAACACACATGCAGTCACAGTCAACCTGGAGACTTAGTATTTCTACAATAGTTTATAGAATTCCTTTTTCAGTTGGCCAAAAAGTGGATAAAAATGATAGACCCGTATGATGAATGAGCCCTTGAATTATTTTTTGAGCTACGTTTTATTATGTATGATACACAGCTACAAAAGGTCACAAGACTAATTAGTGGCAGGCTTATGATAAAAATCCAATGATTTGGACTCACCAAGAATTTTTGTCTAGATAAATTTCTTACTCCTTTCTCTTTAATTTTTTTTCAAATTCACTTATGTACAAGATTAGAATTTTTTTCTTTCATTCATTATCAAAATACTTAACTGCCTATGACCTAATATTATCTATTTGAAAATTTAGTTTCTGTGAGATGAGGCCCCTACAGTAACATCCTATAGAACTTTAGTTTTGTCTTCTTATCTAAATATAGTAATCATAAATAACAATGATTATATCGTCTTATATTCTAATTTATGTTTGTTCTATTAAATAATGATTTCATGTAAATAATTTAATAATAATTTATCTCTTACAAACTAGTGACCTTGACATATTTTTTCATAAAAATGTAGAAAGATAATAAGCACTTTCTTTGGATTTAAGCCCTGCTATGGAGAACTCCACTTAAAAATATATTTAATAGCAAATGTTGCTGAATGTCAGAACATATATAGTATATTCATTTTGAAATAAATAATAGGATAATAGGTGTTTTTATATATTTGCGTGGGTTGATTGTTGTTACTGGAAGGTAAAATTCTGTATTCATGTTACCATATACACGATCTTATGTGTATAAAAAGAAGAAAAATGAGAAGAAAGAAAAGAAAAACTGATATTGTTGAATTAAATTAGAATATAATTATTACTTCACATCTTCACAAAAGACATTTTGTAACATTTAAGATTTCTGCTAATTGCACAAGGTACATTATCATGCAAAAGAATGTTAGTGAAGGTTGAAAAGGACAAACCAACTATTCTCGTACATCACCATAATTATGCAGCCCCATGTTCGAACAATTACGTTTATGTAGACCCACTGTTAAAATCAATGTTACTTGTACAGCTAGTCCTTAATCAATGAAATCAGTCAATTTACCATCGTCACATCCTTCTTCTTAATTAAGACAGTGATATCTCTGGAGCGCAAGGTCTCAAAGAGATAAATAAGTACAGAGGTTGGGAAATGTCAAAGAGGTGACTCCCCGATTTTACTCCTGACGAACTTGGGAGGAAATAAGACAGTTCCTTCAGCTCAGAGAAGCAGCACAATCATCTAAAGAGATGGCTTAGCATTCATTAAGAAAAGAGCAGGTAGTGGTGTCTGACAGAAATAGCACTAATGAGCAAAGAAGGTTTTCAACATACATATCCTTCATAGTCATACTCTGAATTATGAAGGTTGTGCCACCTAAGCCAATTTTAATTAGAGTGAGCATGGACCTCTTTGGACAGTTAGCCTTTCTTTCCAAAATCCATTTCAATATGGTGTCATTTTGTTGTCATAATCAAAATGGCAAAGTGATGGAATAACCTACTTAAAATGTCTGTGGTGTTAAAGCAGATATGGCAAACATCCTCTAATGACACACGTAATAAGGGTATTACCTGGAGGACTTTGACAGTATGCTCTCCATTGTCATTGGAGCAGGAATAATGATAGAGGTGACGATAGAGGTCTTCAAAGATCCAGTTTCGACTCTGTCCCACCAATGGACTGTAAAAGTTTCATTTATTGGAAAGAAAGGAAATAGAAAAAAAAAACAGCTCTATTAAAAATAATAAATGTATATCTATTACATTGAATTTTTAAAATTTTCACAAGGCACACTATCGTTGTACTTTCACGCTGGTATTAGCCGTCTTCTTCTGTTCTAAGAAAAGCCCTTGCCAGGCCATATGAAAATAAATGAAAAACAATAAATACATAATATTGATATGTTTTCTAAAAAATAGATTTCTCTCTTCACATCATAATTATTCAGATCAAAATAGGGAAAGGAAATTTAAAATAAAAACTTAACTTCTTATCCAGACATGATTATATATGAACACAAAGGAGTGATAAACTGCCTGTGTTCCCAGTAGTGGATAACATTGCAAAAACACGTGAAACATTAATGTATAATGATGCTACAAATTTGGAACAAGTAACTTCTATTATATTTATTAGCCTATATTAATTATATATATGCTAGAGAAAATGGTGAGCATGGCTTTTATCAATAAATATTATTACCATAAGTTTTCTTTTTCACTTTTTCTCTTATATTTCATACCAGAAAAAATGCATATATTTTTAAGATGCATGAAATTGGTTGCTCTTAAAAAATGAAAAAAAAGTGCTATCAAATCATTCTTTCTACAAAGTTTTTTCTTTTAAGTTTCATTTTATAACAAAAAGAAAGTGGCTGTAAAATTTAGAAACCAAAGTTTTCACACTTTTATTATTAGTTTTAAACTAAATCCATTGTTTTTTCTTAGATCAACTAAATTTTAATTACAGTGTAATTATGAAGCATTAAGTGTCTGGAATAGACTTATTAGGGGTGTCATTCTCTCTGCTAGCAGCAAAAGCCATTCATAAGGAAGGGGCCCTACTAATTAGAAGGTCAGTCATCCCTCCATAAGAATAGTAATATGCATAGGAACTCAAGAGGCCTTATATATAAATATCTAAATAGTGAAAGGGTGATCAGTGGCTAGGATATTTACATAGTAAGAGACTGCAAGTCCTGAGACAACTCTGTTAGATGCTACTAAGTGGCAGGAAGAAAGGAAGTATCTGAGTACATTCAGTAGAGTGCACCTGAAGGAAAAGAAGAAAATAAAGCAAGACAGAAAAAGAGTTTTAGCAGTCTGAGTGTGAGATTTAGTGATTAACTAACACAAATTGTTAACATAGATTAAAAAATGGTTTGTTTTTCTATTCTACTTATACTTTTTCACTTTTGATCTTCATTGTAAAGATAAGGAATCAGTGGTAATGTAAACTATCTTACACTGAAACCTCTTAATCTCAGGCTGAATACAAAAAGCTTTACTGTCCACTATCAATTATACACATCAGCTTGCGACCTATTAAACGGTTCTGAGGACTTTTATGAGTAGCTACCAACAATGCAGAAAAAAAAGTGCTTCTAATCTTAGAACATCCCAAGCTTAAAACTTAATAGTGAATAAACAGATAAGTAAAAGAAAAGAACTTCTGTACTATTCAGAACTTTAAAGCTAGACACTGATAATTAACCCATCCCTACCCACCTTCATCATCTAGCAATAGAAGTAGACTCATGTCATTTGCAAATTTAAAGATCCTAAGTGTCTGAAACGTAGGATAGGAATGCATTACTCTATTGCACAAAGAAAGGCATACTTAATTGTCAATCAGGTATATTTATGCCAGTAATAAATTCATATTTAAATAATTAATAAAATGCATTGTCAAGTAAAAATCAAATTATAAGCTTTTATAAAATTTAGAGATTTAGAGACATAGCTTCACATTGGATAGTGAGATTGATTATTTTCATTAGAAGAATCATTAGAAAAAATGAAATAAACTAGTTTGTGTACGTTGGGCCCTACTGTACTCAAGTAATGTAATTTCTGAATCCAATTAAAAATGCAGCTTCTGGACTATGTCTTTAGACAGGCAGATATTTTAACTTTCTATAGTGGATTTTATTCCTAACTCAAATGAAATCAGCATAAAACGTGTGTGTGTGTGTGTGTGTGTGTCAATGTGGTTGAAAAATATTCATTGGATATATTATATATGGATTACTTATCAATTCTGTTCCCAATGGGGAAGGTGTTTTTTGTTTTAAGGTAAATCAAGAAAAAATGCTAAAGAAAACGAAGAGTTACTTTAAGCGACAAGAGAGATGCCACCCCTCCCCTCCACGCTGCTGAATCATTTTTACCATAAATGTGCAGCAATCATGGGCCAAGCTTGTGGCCATGCAGAAAGGGAATCCTATGGAGCTACTGCTATATAAAAATGGTGCTTATATAGCATTCCTGACTGTTGGATACGACCTCTAAATCTTTCCTTCCACAAAAGTGACAGTTCCTAAGAAAGCCATAGATTTCTAGCATGTAGCTGTTTTAGTCCTGGTCAGGGAGGAAAATGATATTCTCTCTCCCTAAGGAACCTGCTTAGCTGGACTCCTGCCTGCCAGGAGGAGAATAGAGCTGATTATTTCCATCCCTTTCCTTTCTCTTTTTCATCCTGTTTTCTCTTTCATAAATGCACTTGAGGAGTCATTGATTTTTTTGTGAGTATGGAATACAGTACAATAGCACTATATCACCTGGTGCTATAATACCAAATTCTCTTACATTGTATTTCTCTCTGAATAGTCTCTTCCTTTCCCTGTTATTCCAAAGCTTGGTGCCTACACTTTTAGTGAGGATCTGTGTCTAAAGACAATAGGTCAGATTACATAATCCAAGGATACTATTGAAACACATGCTGACGTTATACAATGTTTTTTATTAATAATAACATGAGTAACCATTAAATAATTATAAGGTCATTTGTTGAGTGTAACCTATGGTCATAATGCACCAGTTGAAAGTACAAGTACAGGGAAGCTGGTTGTTATACCTTTATAGTATAAAAACTATTATGCAGCAAGAAATGGCTGATAGTAGAAAAAAATTATTCAGAAGTTCAAAAGTCAATTCAACATAAAGATAGATATCAGAAATGCATTTTTATAAATTTACTGTCTTGTGTAAGGTACAAGAAGGCACAACTATGGAAACACTTAAGAACAGCACTGAAGCAAACTAAAACATCATATCTGTTTTGTTTTAGAGAGACAGGAAATTGTAAATGACTATTTTCCAAACATCATCTGCATTTAGAATACTAAAGAGATGATTTTCTAATAGTAAACTGAGGACTGAAAATAATTAGTGCATCTTACAAATACATCTTAATCATTAGAAATAAGGAAAACCCACCATAACATTTTAAATCTCCCGAAAGAATTCCTTAAGTGGCATACATGACGTTTTTCTGAGTTTTCTGATAGGCAATATTTGCCCAGTGCTGTTGCTGGGGGAATGGTTTGTACATTCATTCTAAATATAAATGCAATATGCTTCACTCCATATAAAATCTAGACATTTTATATTAGCCCTTATTTAATTCAAATGAGAGAAAATACATTAAAATTAATAAATATTATGAAGCAAATATGTTAACATAAGCTGTGATGTACATAGGTTATGGGATGAAACTAAAATAGAAAAGAAGAGCCAGCTTCCACCTTTGGCAGCTTTGTGACATCAGACTCATCATTTTACTAGCTCTAAGCCTTGGTTTCTAGTCTGGGCAGTGAGAATGGGGCCTTATAGGATTGTTGTGAGGATCAATGAAATGGACAAGGAAAACTCCCGTTAAGGTAGGTGCTCAATAAGAGGTAGAATAACTAAGCAGAAATGTATTGAAATTATTGTGAAAAAATCATCTGTTGATGCTAGTATACTATACAAATAAGTATTACTGATAGTTAAGTTTAAATAATTACAGAGTAAATATTTGTGCAACAGAAATATTCCTTCTAAGTAGGATCTGTTTTATTTATTTAGTCAACAGAAAAAAAGACTTTATAAATCAGGTTGAATTTTTGAATTATCAGAAACTTTGAATATCAGGAATCAAACGAAGCAGTTTAGAACTAACCTGTCTTATTTAGCCTTTTAAGAGCATAGCAATTTAAAATCATTGTGGCAAGGAAAGGAACAATTACAGTGTACATGTTCTACATCCTGGATTCAATGAACCATGGGTTGAAAATATCTGGAAAAAAACAATTAAAAATACCAATACAATAACAAAAAATAATACAAATTCTAAAAACCAGTACACTATAACAACTATTTACATACCATTTACATTGTGTTAATAATTATAAATAATCTAGAGATGATTTAAAGCATAAAAGAGAATACGAGTAGGTTATCTGCAAATACTACACCATTTTATATAAAGGAATTGCGCCTCCATAAATTTTGATATCCACGGGGGTCCTGGACCCAACCCCCTATAGAGACCAAGGGACAACTGTATTTTCAAAGCACTACTGTGTTCAAAATGACATCTGGCTGCATTCAGCTATCTTCAGTGAAGATGAGGAATAATACAAGTAAATATATAATACACTTGTTTGCATAACATTCCTACAATGTGTTGACAGGCTTTCAAAAAATAAAAAATACTTTCTATCACAAAAGATAAAGAATGAAACAGACTGAATCCACTTAAAGAAGAGAAAGATTCTCTTTGAGATTCAGATTCAGTATTATGTTTAACTATTCTAAATCTATTTGCTTCGGTATTCAGAAGCTTTTGTGATAGGATCAGAAACTGTGAAATGGAAATTGTAGTGATTTAATATTTGGAAAAATTATAATAAATGTAAAAAATAGTCAGGATGTGTTTTCACAGTGCTTTCTGCAAAGAAAGAGAATTAAGAAGAAAAGCCAAGAAAGCTTTGGGGATTAGAGAAGATATTTTCTAAGTTTGAAAGCAGATGTTGTACCATATGTGCTTACCTGTTCTCTTTTTATTCACTTTGGCTGGATCATTACCAACCTGTCCTGTTTTTAATCCAGTAGAATTACTGACTGAATAACCAATTACTTCACCTCTTTATAATTCAGCTAACTATAAAACAATGCTTCTGGAATGGATTATAGGCAAGAAAAGCAAAGAAATGAAATAAAAAATAATATAAACACAATGATTTTTCTATACATAAAACGGTAAAATATTGTTTAATTAACAGAAACTTTAATTTTTTTTAACTTACCGTTCTGTCTTATATTGCATGTATTAACAGAGTCATTTAATTCCTTAACATAAAGGGGCTCAAATAAATTATCTTCTCAGGTACATATATGTGATGGATTTTTAAGATTCATGTATATGAAAATGTTAAACACTCAACAGAAAATTCTTGTTGAACATGTCCAAAGGCAATAGACATTTTCACTTTTTAAAAACTACTTGTTTCCAAAAAAAAATCTCAGTATATGGTTCTGTCAGAGTATCTATTTCAAATCACTTTGCCAATAGAGAAATTGTTTCAAGGAAATATACACAAAAAGATCCAATCATAAGCACAACACCCTTCAGCCAACACATGTGAAACAGTTCCTTAAACTTTTTAAAGTCTTTTTAAAAATTAAGTTATAAAATACATGCCGATAACTACACAAGTCTTAAGTGTATAGCTTGATGAATGCACATGCAAATAAATCAGTCAACAGAACATGACAGCCCCACAACTGGCCTCCTTGCCATATAGTATCTGTCCCCTTCCACAACCCCAAAGAAAACCATTATTCTGAGCTTCTATTTTAAAAAAATTATTTGTTTCTGCTTTTTAAATGTAATATAGAGTCATAGAGCATATATTTTTATGCCTGACATTTATCATTCCTCATTATTTTATTTTAAAGTTAGTTTGCCCATCATCCCTCCAAATGTCTCCATTCATCTATACTTATGAAGTCAGACTGAAGACTTGCAGATCTTTTTAAAAATGTAATGCAATTTTGAATAATTTTTCAATTTAAAAAGTCAATAAATATTTCACATATAATATGAAATATAACTAATTTATACGAAAATGAAAATATTTTGAAAGACTTGGAAAATGAGTAGAACGTAAAAGCCATATAAGAGATGTTTGAAAACATGAAAAAGACAGGCTATTAAAATTATTTGATGAGGAAAACAAGGATAATCAAAAGTACAAGATATTTATTGATCCAAATGACTCAATGCGTGGACCATCAGCACAGATCAACAGCAGTAGCTGCCTTTGGAAGTTGTCGGAAATGCACTTTTAGGCTCCATCACAGATCTCCTGCATCCAAAATGTGGGTGTGGGGCTCAGCCCACCAGCTGTTTCTGGTACATACTAAACTGGATTACACCAGCTGTGTGAGAAACACAGCTTCTATTCTACACTTTTCAACTCATCAGGTACTTCTGTTTACATCTGCAATTTTTCCTAAAATTATTTCTAATCATCATTCCCAAAAGAGTGGATAAATAATCTGTGGCCATGGACTCTTTACACTGACTTTGCCATTTCTCTGTTTTTCAGGTATGCCTTTAGGATTTTGCTTTATTCATACAATAAATATTATTTAGTTCTTACTAACTGACAGCCAGCACGTGTATTAGTTTTCTATGGCTTCTAGAAATTACCACAACAAATTTAGTAGCTTGAAATGACACACATTTATTTCCATAAAGTACTGGAGTTCACAAGTTTGAAATCAGTCTCGCCGGACTAAAATTAAGGAGATGGCAGTGATGGCTTCTTCTGAGGTTCTTAAGGGAGAATCTGCTTTCTTGCCTGTTTTCAGCTTCTGGAGGTAGTATGCATTCCTTGGCTCGTGGTTTGTTTCATGCATCATGTCAATTTCTTGCTTTCATCATCACATGTTCTACAACTGCTTTTTGATTTTGTTGCCTCCCACTTATAAGAATCTGGGTGATTACATTGGGCCACTAGATAACCCAGGATAATCATTCATCTCAAGACCCCTCAGTTAATCACATTTGTAAAGTCCCTTTTTCCATGGAAGGTAAATATTCACAGATCCTAGGGATGAGGACATGGGCATCTTTGTGAGGCCCTTGTTCTGTCTGCGACACTATGCAAGTGAGCTTATGATCTAGGGAAGTTGGACATTGAGTGAAAAATAACAAAATCTCTTCTCTTCAATTCATTATAAAATGTTGGTAAGTGATACTGAAAATTATTCTTTATGTAGCTGAGTTTTAACTACTTAAACAAATAAAAATATTGAGCAGAGATGGAAAAATTAATACGTTTGTTGTTAATTCTTCCCACTCATAGGTATTTGCAGCCACTGTATTCTAGGTACTGCTCTTGTGATGCTTAGTCTATTGAGGTTTACAGAGACTGGTTACAGAGTATGAAAATGCCATTGTAGAAGACAGCCAAGGTACATAAAGAAGACAGCAAAAGTACATAAAGCTATGTGTGATTTCCTATAAAACTTATTAAATGTAAGAGCTAAGTGGAGCGAAAGCTCACCTGAAATCTGAAACAGAAGTATGTGTCGTGGGAGCATTTTAAAAATGAGAATAGCATGTTGTAGGAGTCTTGGTACTAGGAAGCTGACTGTGTTCTAAAAATTTCAAGTACTCAGATAAATGGAGCTTACCAGGTAAGATGGGAAGTGGTGAAATGATGCTAGAGAGCTAAGCAGTTGCTATAAAGATCCAATAAAATAAATAAGAAATTCAAACTTTAAGCAGAGGACTAACATGATAATTTAAGCATGGGAAAGACATACTGACATTTACATTACGAAAGATAATTTTGGCTAGCGTGTAAAGAGAAGATTAAAATGTAACAAGTTCAGTTGAGTGTGGTGCCTCATGCCTGTAATCCCAGCACTTTTGGAGGTCCAGGTGGGATGATCACTTGAGGCCAGAAGTTTAAGACCAGACTGGACAACAGATAGAGACCCTCTCTCTACAAAAAGTTAAAAAAAAAATTAGTCTGGCATGGCGGTGCATGCCTGTAGTCTTAGGTACTAGCCCAGGAGTTCAAAGTTGCAGTGAGCTTTGATTCTTTCATTGCACTCCAGTCTGGGACACAGAGTGAGGCTCTGTCTCAAATAAACAAACAAAAATAACAACAAGAACATGTGGCAAGTTAATACATGGATAGTCTCTTGAATCAATCTAAGTGAGAGATAAACAAATTCTGAACTATAATAGCAATGGTGAAATTAGGGTACAGCAGGTGGGAAAATATATACATTCAGCAGCTAGAATTGACAGAATTCTATTTTGGATGGACTATATGATGAAAAAGATAAGTCAGAAGTGAAGTGTAGATTTATTGCATAAGGATCTAAATACATGATGATGTTCTTAGTTAATATATGAAACAGAGGAAGAATGAAAATTTTTGAGAGAAAAGATGGCATAATGCTTGCTCTGAGTGCACATTGTACTCGGACACTCGTTCAACTAATATACCTTCTAATTATTAGTCTTCCCTGATTTCACTCCGGGAAGTCTTTCATTGTTTGCAGTCTCAGTACTTTTTCCTTTGTTCTTTCTTCTTATTGATTAATTCCAACATTTTGGAATGTACGTACAAATAGGCTAGAATGTGAGCTTCTTGAGTGCAGTATCTCTATTTAGTTCACATTTGTAATTCCACAGTCCATGGCTTAGAATCTTGTATGTAATAGGCAATTAATAATATTTAAGTTTATAATCTTATTTTCATGACCAAATACTATATAAAGTCAGATAACAATGACAAGACAACACTTAGCCATCGCCTCTAGCCTCCCATTGATTAATATCCAGTTAAAGAAGTCTGCCTTTAGGGTAAGTAGTTAGAGACTGCTTCTGGACATTGGAGGTAGCTGAAATTATTTTTGAAGCTTTAAAATAGTTTTATTTGTAAAAGTAAATTTTTTTACTGCAACAAGGTCTTCTTTAGAGTTTTATGTTTTATATCTGAGGTATAATCTTAACTTAGACATATTTGCATTACTGTCAAACCACTTTAAAATTTCAATTTTAAGAGAAACATAATCAACACATTCCTTGTCTTTACACTTCATAGACGGCTTGATGGAGAGGAAGGTTTATACTTTTTTTGCTCCTTTTTGGTGCAAGACAGAGCAGGGTTTAAAACCTACGTTTATGCTTATTAATAGTGTGACCTTGAGTGAGATCCCTAATCTCTCTGCACCAGTTTCTTCACCTGTATGATGAAGGTAATAATATCTACCTTACAGGGCTATTATGAAAATTGAAAGTAAAATAAATTAAATTTCTAGAACTGTGTGTAACAGATATTAATAAAATAAAATATTATAATAAGCATATACTTTTCAGCACTTGATATCCCCAACAGAAACCAAAAATGTACAAACTTCCTTCACTTTATCTGTGAAACACAGGAAAATTTTATTCCAAAAATGTATTTAAATCTATAAAACTTAAATTGCATTCTAAATTTCAGTTAGATCATAATATTTTCCCTTTTTTAGATAATCTAATGAAATGGTTTCACTAATACCTGGATCATCTTATAGATACAATTTTGACAAAAGCAATAGTTTGTTAAGTACAGCATCAGACTTAAAAAATCACGATATAGGAAATCAGCTTAAAAATCTATCAGGATATAATGCTTAAAATTTTTGCTAACTTGCTTCTCTCACTCAAACAGGTTATAATGTTCAAGGCTAAAGTGTGATCTATTGCTGAGTTAGTAATGACAGTCAAGTTTGCCAACACAATCACTGCACTACATAATCTAAGTCATTGCTCTGTAAAGTGCTTCGGGATACCTTGAGTATGAAGGGCTATATATCAAAGATATTATATTTTACTCTATATGGTACTTGGGTTTTGGCAATGCATATTCAACAAGCTGAATAAAAAGACCTCTAGTTGTACTTTATTAGTATTTGTATGCATTCACCACAGGTAAGTGTCGGCTCAACTTGAACTAAAGGAAAGAAATTATGTTTGAGAGAGAGAGGAAGGATCTTCATCCTGAAGGTGTAAACTTCAACTAAATATGTATTCCTCTAGCATCCCTGACCTTAGAATTAGCCTACCTCTCCCTTGTCACTTAGAAACCAAAATGAGTTTCCTTTCCGTGCGAGAGTGATATATGAGAGCAGGAAACACGTCAGAGCCATTTATCATTGTGTACCCTCAGTTTCTAACCCTGTGCTTGAATGAATGAATGAATGAGTGAAGAAATGAATGATTTCTGCTAGATTATATGTTACCAAATGTTTCAGTAATGTGTTTTTAAAGTAGCACCTCAAATTTTGGTAAACAACTTCACTGTATGTCAGGAATGTCATCAGAATTTATCATGGTAACAGTTTACAAGTAGAAGCCATCTCAGAGGGAGGCTATTTAGTAGTATTTAAAGTTGTCCACTCTTGTTATAGGATTGTCTTTCGGGATAAATGACATTTTAAAAATTTATGTATGTATGTATGTATGTATGTACTTATTACGATACAGAATCTCACTCTGTTGTCCAGGCTGGAGTGCAGTGGCCTGATCTCAGCTCACTGCAACCCCCACCACCCAGATTCAAGCGCATCTTCTACCTCAGCCTCCCGAGTAGCTGGGATTACAGGCACACGCCACCACGCCCGGTTAATTTTTGTATTTTTAGTAGAGGCAGGGTTTCGCCATGTAGGCCAGTCTGGTCTTGAACTCCTAACCTCAAGTGATCCAGCCGCCTTGGCCTCCCAAAGTACTGGGATTACAGGCATGAGCCATTGCGCCCAGCTGATAAATGACATTTTGATTGCACTACATAGACAGGTGAAAATATATCCCCAAGCTGCAGAGATGCTAACTTTTGTGTTAAGTCATCCCTATCAATCAATATGTATGTTGGGACTGCATAGTAGATATATAGAAGACATACATACTTGAATACGCACAAACATACAAAGTTGAATAAAATAAGTTAGCACATATCTTAGAGTATTAAGAGATATTTCTCTCATCTTATGTTTTGATTTTTGGCACATTATCTTTCTTTTTTATGAGCGCAGCATCTAGAAAACAGTATGTTTGCCTCTATTTATGCATTAAAAAGATTTTCTTAAGTACCTAGTATATACTAGGCTCTGTATACAAGTATTATCAATGCTTGACTAATTTAATAGATAGCCAGCAACAAAGAATAAAAGTAATAATAAATTCAGTTAAAGAACATTTTTTTAGTTATAGGATTATATGAGTTGTTCTAAGTATCAACTTAACCAAGTGGAATAAGAAAATGTGTTTCCAGATTAGAGAAATGTTTGTTTATTCCAAGCAGAATATTCAATTAAAAAGATAACAGCCAGCCATGGTGGCTCGCGCCTGTAATCCTAGCACGTTAGGCTGCCGAGGCAGAAGGCTTGCTAGAGTCCAGGAGTT
Organism: Pan troglodytes; assembly: GCF_028858775.2. Lineage (NCBI taxonomy): Eukaryota > Metazoa > Chordata > Mammalia > Primates > Hominidae > Pan > Pan troglodytes. Next base: position 24,622,382 of record NC_072408.2, on the reverse strand, counting down.
CAAGATCAGCCTGGGCAACATAGTGAGACTATATCTCCACAAAAAATTAAAAATTAGACAGGCATGGTGGTGCATATCTGTAGTCCCAGCTACTTGAGAGGCTAACATAGGAGGACCCTTGAGCCTAGGAGGTCGAGGCTTCAGTGAGCTGTGAATATGCCACTGTACTCCAGCCTGGGCAACAGAGTGATACCCTGTGTCAAAAACAGAAAAAAAAAAAAAAAAAACGGATACTAATGTAATAAACAGTGTGTACTAAATCACCCTTCTCTGATCAGTTTCAATCATTAATCATTAAGTGTTAATAATATACTCAGTAGAAAGTAATAAAACATTTCCATTCTCTTCTCAAGCTTACCATCTATTTGTAGAAACAAGATGTTTTGAGGTTTTCTAAATTGACACTGAATTACAGATTTAAAAGAATAATCTTTCAAATATTTGCTGCATGTCTATTCATAAGAAATGAGACTCGACTCTTGCCTCAAATCATGTACAAAACGTACTGCAGATAAATGTTACAGTCAAATGTGAATTATAAAACATTAAGTTTTCTGGAGTAAAGCACAAAAGGAAAACCTTTAATATCTTTGCACAGGTAAAATTTCTTAACAATGCACAGAGTGTTTACTCCAAAGGGAAAAAATGAGATACTGGACTACATTAAAATTAGAAACATTTGTTTACAGAAAGCCACAATTAAATGAGTGAAAAGGCAAAGCGATCTGAGAGATGATATTGCAACGTTCATGTCTCAAAAATATACAGAATATATAAACAATGCTAATGAAGCAATAGCATAAAAACAGCATAACTCATTAGAAAAGTAGTCAAAAGATCAACATGTAAGTCAACAAAGAAGATATGGACCTCTTCGTTATTCATTAGGGAAATGCAAATTAAAATATAAATTCAACACGCATTGGAATGAAAGGTAGATGATAAAATGAGAAGTAGATGCAATGCAAGTGTTGGAGAACATGTAGAACAATTGTAAGCTTCATAAATTACCGGTGAAGTACAAATTTTTGCAACTACTTTGACAAAGTATATTACTTATTAAAGCTAAATAGGCCACGTTTTGTGACATTGAAGTTCTAAGTGTATGCCTAGCAAAACTGATTAAATTTGTTCACCCAAGTGCATGAAAACAAATATCTATGACAGTAGCATTAGTAATAGCCAAAACTGGAAAAAAATCAAGCGTTCCCCCAAAACATTTTAATATATTTAAATAACTGTGATATATCATGTACTTCAGTGAGAATGAGCAACATGAATGAAACTCACAAACATGATGTTGAACAAAAGAAGCAAGACAAAAAAAACCCAGCATACTGTGAGATTCTATTCATGTTAGGTTTGAAAATAGGAAAATTAATCTACAGTACTACAAGTCAGAAAATTGGTTTCTTTCAGTGAGTAGTGAATAGCAAGTAACTGGTTACATGGATACATAGTTGTGTGTCCGATGTGAAAATTAATCTAGCTGGACATTTATAAATTGAACACTTTTATATGTTAATGTTAAACTTTACTCAAAAGTAAAGTAAGTAAGAGATAGAGAAGGTATTAGAAATTCACAAGGAGGCCACTAAGGACTAGGTAGTTTAGCCCAACTTTATGGCTATCCATTTATTTATTTATTTATTAAATAAAGCATAGTTTTATTATATGCCAACTATAAATAGTAACTTATTTGATTTTCCCAATAGTCTAATGTGTAGCTAATACTTGTAGACCTCATTTTACAGACTGTGAAACTGAGGTACAAGAAAGCCAAACATCTAGGAAGTGGTGAAGTTAGAAATGGAATCCAAGCAGTACAGCTCCAGATTCTATGCTATTACTTTTTACAAATATAAAATTATTCTTGAAGAATGAGGTGTTAAGTTCCCTGGGCTGCTGTAACAAAATATGCAAATTTGGTGTCTTAGGAAAACAAATTTATTCCATCACAGTTCTAAAAGCCAAAATTCCAAAATCAAGGTGTTGGCAGTTCATTCTGGAGACTATGAATGAAATCTGTTCACACCCTTCTCCTAGCTTCTGGTGGGTGCAGGCAATTATATGTCTTGGCTATAGACACATAATTTGAAACTTTGCCTCTGTCTTCTCATTGTCTTTCCCTCTGTCTCTCTCTCTCCAATACTCACTCTGCTTTTTCACTCTGAGGACATCTGTCATTGAATTTTGGTCCCACCCTAAATGATCTCATCTCAAGATCACTAATTACACCTGTGAAGATCCTTTTTCCAAAGAACGTCCCATTAAAAAGCTCTGCAGTTAGAACTTTTTTTAACCACTATTTTAACCACTTTTTAAAATCACTATTCAACCCATTACATATGGAAACGTTTTATAAAGAACAGTGTAGTAGTCTAGTATAGATGAGGGTAACGTAAAAATGAAGGAACATATGTAAAAATACCAGGGCAGTGAAGATTTATTAATGAATACAAGATAAAAGGTAAAATGGGGACTAAGATATTCCTATATTTCTCTAAATATGGTTGTGCCATAATGGAAAGAATGCTTAAAAATGATTAATCTGGTCTAACGTTTAAATCTTTAATCCATCTTGAATTGATTTTTGTATAAGGTGTAAGGAAGGGATCCAGTTTCAGCTTTCTACATATGGCTAGCCAGTTTTCCCAGCACCATTTATTAAATAGGGAATCCTTTCCCCATTGCTTGTTTTTCTCAGGTTTGTCAAAGATCAGATAGTTGTAGGTAAGCGGCGTTATTTCTGAGGGCTCTGTTCTGTTCCATTGATCTATATTTCTGTTTTGGTACCAGTACCATGCTGCTTTGGTTACTGTAGCCTTGTAGTATAGTTTGAAGTCAGGTAGTGTGATGCCTCCAGCTTTGTTCTTTTGGCTTAGGATTGACTTGGCGATGCGGGCTCTCTTTTGGTTCCATATGAACTTTAAAGTAGTTTTTTCCAATTCTGTGAAGAAAGTCATTGGAAGCTTGATGGGGATGGCATTGAATCTGTAAATTACCTTGGGCAGTATGGCCATTTTCACGATATTGATTCTTCCTACCCATGAGCAAGGAATGTTCTTCCATTTGTTTGTATCCTCTTTTATTTCCTTGAGCAGTGGTTTGTAGTTCTCCTTGAAGAGGTGCTTCACATCCCTTGTAAGTTGGATTCCTAGGTATTTTATTCTCTTTGAACCATAAAAACCCTAGAAGAAAACCTGGGCATTACCATTCAGGACATAGGCGTGGGCAAGGACTTCATGTCCAAAACACCAAAAGCAATGGCAACAAAAGACGAAATTGACAAATGGGATCTAATTAAACTGAAGAGCTTCTGCACAGCAAAAGAAACTACCATCAGAGTGAACAGGCAACCTACAACATGGGAGAAAATTTTTGCAACCTACTCATCTGACAAAGGGCTAATATCCAGAATCTACAGTGAACTCAAACAAATTTACAAGAAAAAAACAAACAACCCCATCAAAAAGTGGGCGAAGGACATGAACAGGCACTTCTCAAAAGAAGACATTTATGCAGCCAAAAAACACATGAAAAAATGCTCATCATCACTGGCCATCAGAGAAATGCAAATCAAAACCACTATGAGATATCATCTCACACCAGTTAGAATGGCAATCATTAAAAAGTCAGGAAACAACAGGTGCTGGAGAGGATGTGGAGAAATAGGAACACTTTTACACTGTTGGTGGGACTGTAAACTAGTTCAACCATTGTGGAAGTCAGTGTGGCGATTCCTCAGGGATCTAGAACTAGAAATACCATTTGACCCAGCCATCCCATTACTGGGTATATACCCAAATGACTATAAATCATGCTGCTATAAAGACACATGCACACGTACGTTTATTGCGGCATTATTCACAATAGCAAAGACTTGGAACCAACCCAAATGTCCAACAATGATAGACTGGATTAAGAAAATGTGGCACATATACACCATGGAATACTATGCAGCCATAAAAAATGATGAGTTCATATCCTTTGTAGGGACATGGATGAAATTGGAAACCATCATTCTCAGTAAACTATCGCAAGAACAAAAAACCAAACACCGCATATTCTCACTCATAGGTGGGAATTGAACAATGAGATCACATGGACACAGGAAGGGGAATATCATACTCTGGGCACTGTGGTGGGGAGGGGGGAGGGGGGAGGGATAGCATTGGGAGATATACCTAATGCTAGATGACGAGTTAGTGGGTGCAGCGCACCAGCATGGCACATGTATACATATGTAACTAACCTGCACAATGTGCACATGTACCCTAAAACTTAAAGTATAATAAAAAAAAAAAAAGAGTTAACCTCTTGATACTAGGTTCATGCAAATGACTTGCCAGGCCAATGAGAATTTAAAGACACAACGCAAAGACTTAAAATGGGTGGATATTGTTAACTTAAATAAAATCCAATTTATAAATTTAGAAAAAAAAATGATTAATCTGATTGCTTTTATTTATATCCCTTTTTTAAAAAAATATTATATTCCCTAACAAAAGTAAGGAGGAAATATTTCCACCTGAATAGTGATTTATAATTAAAAGTGAATGCACCAAATGAAAGTGGCTGCCTATAAGGGGAGCTACAGAAGTGAGAAATTAGAAATAAGGAGAATCAGCTAGGAAGTGACTCCTCATACAAGAAAGAATATTTTGTACTTATTTTGAACTACAGGCAATCTAATTCTAACTATGAAGTCTAAGATATATTGCAAAGTATTTATCTTCTTCATACCTACCCCACCCCCTGCTTCATCACCACTATCATAGAATCAAGGTAAGAACAACCAACTTGTGTTTAGTTGTCGTTGGTATGTGTGATCTCAGACTAACCAATGTCTTCCAATCCAAATAAAAAGGTTGGGACTATTGGGTTGTTCACACAACTATTTAGGGATTAATGTACTGAAGAATGAAGACAAAGTATGAAGTAGCTATAGTAGAATGAACTGGATTTTCTAAAGCCAGAATAATTCCTTCATTCCTCTCATTCATTCCTTAAATGTATGATTCAAAAAAAAAGTATGAGCATCTATAGATCTTTATTCATTTATTCAACAGTATTTACTATTGGGTGTTGGGGGAGAATCATAGAAGAAGAGAAAGAAGAATAATATGAACTGATGGTAATTATTGTACATATTATGTTGTAGGCACTAGTCTAATGTTTTCCACTTATATAAACCACAAAACAATAAGGGTAGAATTATTGTTTTCAAAATGCAAATGAGGAAACCGAGACAATAATAGTTTAGATTACTATCTCACAGTCCTATAAGTAGAATGCGGCAGGGATAAGATTTGCATGTTCATAGTTGGTCTGCAGACTCCATACTTTTAGCCTTTACACTAATAGTGCTATGTTGAGTATGGAATCTTATTTTAATAACAAATAATATCTCACTTTATAGAAAAAAAATGTGCTAGTTGCTGTAGGTGAGGGAAGGGAAGATAATCTTCACCGTAGATTGTGGGTAGTAGAAGAAGGGAGGGAGACACTGATAGTAATGAACCAAACTAAAAGCAATGTGCAAGTTGTCAATTTATTGCCTCTCAGGTTCAAATCCTCTCTTCATTCACTGTTTTTGCAAAAATCGAGCTGCACCTTTTAAATATTTCTCCTTCGTTGCTCAAACTATGTTTTCTTTTGTTAGTAGAGTATAGAGAAACACCAAGAACAGTTTTCTCTTCTGATTCTGGTACGCTTTGGTTTGCTTGTACTTGCTCCTGCTGTGTAGCTGTCAGCAATGCATATGAGATATATCCAGTGGAGATCAGACTCGTGGATGCCTTCCCATCAAGTTTCCACAGAACACTGCAAGCAAATTCTCAGGCAGGCTTGCAGGCACCCTAGTTGTTGGCGTTGTAGCCTAAACCAACCAGCAGGGGTGTTTCCTACTTGCTAATTTCAACTGCAATTTTGTGTCCACCTGCACGCTGGAGAAGTGTTTCCTGTCTTGGCTGACTTCTCTGACTGACAGCCTTTGGCTTACCTCCACCCCAGAGAAGTGTTTCCACCTTTCCTGGTGATTTTGGACCAGCTCGGATCCAGGCAACATAGAAAACTTCTCTGTTGTGCAGTGGGCTGCAACCATACTTTCTCCAACAAGGCCTAAATCCCAGGTTTGGGAAGGGTCATCCTTCCAAGTTGACTTTTCCTTGGGTACTCTCCCCAGGGTAGTCTTCTGAGTTTTCTTCTCTTCTTTAAAGACAATTTGCCATTATAGTTAATAGTTATTTATATTAAATGATCCCTGTTCAAATGGATCGTGTGGTTTCTGTATTCTGATTGAACCCTGACTGATAAAAGAGCATAATCAAAGAGGAGGGGTAGGGCCAATTACTGACTTAGTTAAAAAAGGGAAATATTTGTGTGAATCCTACCAAAAATTGAGAGAAGGAGAGCAGATTTTTACTTGAAATTCTGCCTAAAGACATGTTAAGAGGTAGCATCTTATCCAAGTTTGATAGAAATAAATGTACTGAAATAAAAATTGGCCATGCTGGCTCCACAGGAGTTCTCGACCTCTTCCCACTAAAATGTGTGCCCATCAGTAAAAATGGCTCACTGTAGCCAGTATTTTAAGCCAAAGCTGATGAATGGTTGTGAAGGTGTCAGAGGAACATCTCAGAGGTAATTCAGATGAATCAGACTAGAAAAGCATGGCCCTCTCTCCTGGAGAATCACTCAAAGTGGGTGGTGTGTGGTAAGCAAAATTCAAAAATATGCAAACTAATTAATAAAAGGCCATTAAAACACACAAACACGGACATCAAATCAGAGCATATGTACAAGTATATCATTCACATTTTGTCTTCCAATAAGCGAAAATGTAAAAACATATTGATATTTTATTGTGAATTTCAATGCAACTTTCCTATGTATTCTTTACACTATAAGTGATTCCTGTAAGCTTCTTTCATGTACAGCATCTTTTAAATGTTTAAGGTAAAAGTAAAACCAATGAAAGTTTGCATTCTTTTTGTAGTTAACAATTTTTACTAATATGCCTCATAAGTGTATCTTATAAACATGCTTTGTTCTCTCTTTGTATAAATTTTATTTTATATATAATTCCAAATGAGCTATAAAGTGTTCATTTCTGTTACATGCCTTATGAGAACAAATTCACATGCATAGGAAACAGATGTGTCATTCCAGGTTTTTTTTCTCTTAATACTTCATGCCAACATCCTAAGAAAAAGCAGACCAAAAAGTTGTTTTCACCAACCTCATCTTTATTTTATTAATCATCATTTGATAACTCATCCCAATATTTCTGACAGAAAATGTTACATGTAATTTGAATCCCTTAGGTTAGAATTTAGGACTGTACTACAAATTTAGAAGCTAGGCCTTCAAAAATAAACAAGAGGGAACCAAAGCAGGTTTGGTATGCCCTTATCAGTGATAAGCGCATATCATTGATTTGTGATTCCCTATGCATTCTTCTAAAACAACTTGTTAACTCTGAAAGTTTTCTTGGAAGGAAACCTATGTCTTTCTGCAACTTTCCTGCTATGAACAGTGTCAGATACAGGCCAGTTGGTAAAGTCTAGCAATGATCCCCAAACTAAAAAAAAAAAAAAAAAAAAAAAAACTTGATTATGTGCTATCAATATATGAATTAGTATTAATTTTAAATTTAAATTTAAAATTATACTATTTACAGTATTACATTTGTATGAAATGTAAACTGGAAAAGTACAAGCTAAAATATAAATATAAATCTTAAAAGTTTTCTTCTCATGTTCCCTGGGGCACGTGTCCCCATTTTGAAGACCACTGACCAATAGGATTGCAGAGTAGAGGTCAGGTTAGTTTCAAGGGCATTATCAGGACATTCTATATGATTTGAATTTATCCTGGTATGCATCCTTCTTCACCCTGTTTTTATTTGTCCCTTTTCTCCCCCATTCATATACACACACAAACATGTAATCTAAAGTTTTTAGTCCCAATAGCTACTCAAGACAAGTCTGCATAATAGAAATATCTCAAATAAGGAGTGATTATAGCCAAGAATAAGCACCTTGAAAGAAATGCATAGTATTAGCTCAGAACAAAAGCACAGATTTAACAATGGTTCAGATTAACAAATGTTACATATGTACATATTTGCACTGAATTTCAGGTTGAGCCACTGGGAAATCTATGGATACACTGATGTATACATCAGTTAAAATTAATAATATAACCTATTTAAATGTGCATTTGTTCCTATCTTTGGTGCATTCCCATTGGGTCCTCTTTCAGGTTCAGCCAGATATTGCACCAGGAAAAGTCAGACATCGATCTTGTCTTGTATTAATTGTAAGTTGAGCGGATGGCTGCACATCTTTAGTATCCTTTTTTAAATGTTGTCATGGGTGTCATCTCTGTTTCCAGCTTTTTGGTTTTATTGCAGTTTTATTTTCTGTAATTTTCTTGAAATGCGAAAGATGTAGTTCTGCTGTGATAAATGAGATGGGGAACCCATAGCTCAGTCACTAGTTTGTACATAGATTGACCATTGAATGTAAAGTATGTGATGCTAAGAACAATTTTGATGAGATCCATTGTTGAATGTGCAATGATTCATCCTTCTTTGTAAAGTTGTTACCTTTATGTTTAGTGCTGCATCATTTTTCATGTTTCTCTTTTAACAAGTATTTGGAAGGACAAAAATCTTCCCCAAAAATAGCCTAGGCTACATTGCATACAAGTGAGAGATATTCACTAAATATATCAATACCTCTATGATTATACAGTTTAACTTCTCATTTTTAATGAGTTTATAATGTGTTATTTTTAGAGAAACAATCTTGTATCTCACTTCCATCACTTTTGTTAAATCTCTTATCCCTGTTCTTAAGAATTCCTAATCTTTGACGAAGAATATGAAATACAAAACTCAGATATTACATTATCTGATTTACTATGATTCAGTAAAAATGTCACCATTTTTCTGGAATGAAATATATATATTTATTTCATATGTGTGTATATATATGTATGAATTCAAATACATATATTTAAAATTCAAATATATGTATATATAAACTAATATATGTATATGTGTATATATTAGTTTATTTGAAGAATAATATATATACATATATATGTATATATTAGTTTATTTGAAGAATTAATTTCCTACCAAAGACCAAGGACACTGCTTTTACCCTCTAACTTTCTCCCAAAAATCTAACCTATTGACAATAAGCCGTCAAAGCCAAGTTCTTCTGTAAGAACAAAAGCAAGTGGCCTCTTTGAATCATTTTTTAAAAAAGAAAATAAGATATACAAATACTCATTCCATATATGTACATAATCCATATGCCTTGAGACAACAGATCATGCCAGTGTATTTCAGAGGCAAATGGGGAAAAGAAATCCAATCAACAGGAAAAATGCAGCGGTTATGAGAACATGTACTTTTAAAAATTTCACTAATGAAGAGCTGCCAGGGAATTCAGAGATCTTTCCCCAGTAAAGGAGACACTGGCTATGGCTATGTGCCTGAAAGACGCAATGATTATAAAATGTGAAAGGAGAGTAATTGGAATGCTGAATGTTATGTAGACTGTTTGATTTACCCAAAAAAATCAACAAACAAAATTATCATAATCAAACTTGCAGATTGTTTTATTTGAAAACACGGAGACTTGCATTATTAAAATCTCAGTGGATTTTTATGAAAATATAAATCATGTGAAAAAACGTACAAACTAATTTTGTGGAAACCCATTCCTTTCCAACAAGTAATCAGGTCTATGATAAATTTAAAAAGCAAGAGATAAAAGAAAAAAAAGCAAAAATACCTAGGATATTTCCTTTCACTTTCCCATACAGTGGTCTTACTAAGTCCCTACCTTCTAGAATACTAATAGTACTCTAGAGGCCCAGGAGCTCAGAGAATTTTTCTAGTTTCCACTTGCTACCTTTTTCTTACTCTGATCCAGTAATCCAACTTCTTATATCTTGTCTTGTTACTATTTCCTTTATTGTAAGACCCCTTGTCTCCTTAAGACATTACTTTTATAGTTGAAAACTTGATCACCAATTTAAATTGTAAGCTTTTAAGATACGTCTTCATAGGCATGTAAGTCCAAAGAATATATGAAAGTATTTTCAGTGGTTTGTAAGTTCTCCATCAGAAATGAACACATTATGAATCATCAGGATGCCCAAATTATAACTTATTTTTGTCACTCAGTTTCTTTGTTTGTTTTGTTTTTTTAATTGACATATAATAATCATACATAATTATATGGTACACAGATATTTTGATACATGTATACAATGTGTAATGATCAAAACAAGATAATTAGCATATCCATCATCGAAAACATTTATCTTCTTTTTGTGTGGAAAACATTCAAAATCCTCTCTTCTAGCTGTTTGAAAATACACAATAAATCACTGTCAACTACAGTCCATCTAAAGAGCTATGAAACACTAAAACTTATTCCTATCTAACTACTTTTGTCTCTTGTAATCAACCTTTCCCTATCCTCCCTGCCCCCTACACTTTCTAGCCTCTAGTAACCATTATTTTTCTTCCTACTTCTATGAGAAAAAGAGCTTACTTATATCAATGATCACGTGTGTATTTCTCTTTCTGTCTTACTTCACTTAACATAATGTCCTCCAGTCTCATACATGTTGCTTTGAATGACAGAATTTCATTCTTGTTTATGGCTGAATAGCATTCCTTGTATGAAATACCACATTTTCTTTACCTATTTATCTGTTGATGGACTCTGAGATTGATTCCATTTCTTGGATGATGTGAATAGTGCTGCAATAAACATAGGAGTGCAGATAGCTCTTCAACATACTGATTTCCTTTCCCTTAAATATATACCAACTAGTGAGATAGCTATATCATATAGTAGTCCTATTTTTAGTTCATGGCGAGCCTCTGTACTGTTTTCCATCATAAATGTACTAATTTACAGTCTCACAAATACTGTATAAGGGATTATTTTGCTCTGCATCCTTGCCAGTGTTTATTTTTTAAATCTTTTTGATAATAGCCATTCTAACATTTCACTGTGGTTTTGATTTGCATATAAAAATAAACATTTTTATATCCTTATTGACCATTTGCATGTACTCTTTTGAGAAATGTCTATTCAGTTTGTCAATTTAAAAATTACTTTTTTATTGTCAATTTAAAATATTTATGCTGTTGAGTTGTTGGAGTACCTTATATATTCTGAATAATAATCCTGTGTCTAATAAATTGCAAATATTTTCTCCCATGCTGCAGGTGTCTCTTCACTTTGCTAACTTTTTTTTCCTGTGCTGTGCAGAAGCTTTTTAGTTAGGTATAATGCTGTTTACTTTTGCTTTTGTTGCCTGTGCTTTTGAGATCTTATTAAAAAAAACTGCTCAGATCAATGTCCTTAAGCATTTCACCTGTTTTCATGGAGTAGGTTTGTAGTTTCAGGTATTACATTTAAATATTCAACATAGTTTGAATTGATTTTTGTATTTGATAAGAAATATAGGCTTAGTTTTACTTTTTGACATAGGGATATCTAGTTTTATCAGTACCATTTATCGAAGACACAATCCTTTCCCCAATGTATGTTTTTTGTCATCTTTGTCAAAAATCAGTTGGTTGTAAACATGTAGACTTATTTCTGGGTTCTCAATTTTGTTCCATTTGTCTAGGTGTCTGTTTTTCAGTGAGTGCCATGTTGTTTTGGTTACTATAGCATTGTTGTGTATTTTGAAGTTGGATACCGTGATGATGGAGCTTTGTTCTTTTTGCTCAGAATTGCTTTAGCTATTTGGGATGTTTGGTGGTTTTATAGAAATTTTAGGGTTTTTTTATTTCCATGAAGAATGGCATTGGTAATTAGGTTGATAGTGCATTGAATTTGTGAATTACTTTGGGTAGTATAGTCATTTTAACAATGTTAATTCTTCCAATTCATGAACATCAGATGTCTTTATTTTTTGTGTGTCCTTTTCCATCTTTTTTTCATCAGCGTTTTGTAATTTTCAACATAGGGATTTTTCACCTCCATTACATTTATTTCTAGGTGTTTTATTTTTCCTAGCTACTGAAAAGGGAATTGCTTTGTTGATTTCTTTTTTAGATATCCAATACTGGTGTGTAGAAATGCCACTAATTTTTGTATGTTGATTTTGTATCCCACACCTTTACTACATTTATTTATGAGTTCTAACAGAGATTTTTGGGTAGCCTTTAGCAGTTTTTATACATAAGTTCATGTTGTGTGCAAAACGGTGACAAATTGACTTTGTCCTTTACAATTTAGATGCCCTATATTTCTTTCTCTTTCTTAATTGCTCTGGCTAGAATTTCTAATATTATGTTGAATATGAGTGGTGAAAGTGGGCATCCTTGTCTTTTTTCTATTTCTTAGAAGAAAAGCTTTCAACTTTTCTCTGTTTGGTATGATGGTATCTATATGTTTTTCATATATGACTTTTATTGTATTGAGGCACATTCCTTCTATAACTAATTTGTTGAGTAGTTTTATCATAAAGTCATGTTGGATTTTATCAAGTGTTTTTTCTGCATCTATTAAGATGACAATATGGTTTTTGTCTTCCATTCTGTTGATGTGTTGTATCACATTTGCTGATTTGTGTATATATTGAACCATCCTTACATCCTGGGATAAATCTCACTTTGTCGTGGTGTGTAATTTGTTAATGTGCTGTTGGATTCAGTTTGCTAATATGTAGTTGAAGATTTTTGTGTTTATGTTCCTCAGGGATGCTGGCCTGTAGTTTTTTTATTTTGTTGTGTCCTTGTGTGGTTTTAGTACCAGAGTAATGCTGGGCTTGTAAAATGAATATGAAAGAATTCCCTCCCCTTTATTATTTTGCAGTCTTTTAAAATAATTGGTGTTAGTTCTTCATAATTTTGTTAGAATTCAGAGCAATGCCATCTAATTGTGGGCTCTTCTTTGTTACGAGACTTCTTTATTAATTGATTCAGTCTTGTCACTAGTTACGGTCCATTGATTTTTGTTGGTTCTTCTTGGTTCAGTCTTGCTTGTATGTGTCTAGGATTTCATCTGCTTACGCTAGATTTGTTGAATTTGTTGATGTACAGTTGTTCATAAAGGCATCTAATGATCCCTTCTCTTTCTATGGTACCAGTTGTAATGTCTCCTTTTTTGTTTCTAATTTTATTGACCTGAGCCATCTCTTTTTTTTATCTTACTTAGTTTAGCTAATAGTTTGCAGATTTTGCTTGTCTTTTCAAAAACCAATTTTTTGTTTGGCTGTTTTTGTGGGATTTTTTTGTAGCTATTCTGTTTCTTTCTGCTCTGGTCTTTATTATTTATTTTCTTCTGCTAATTTTGGGTTTGGTTTGCTCTTGCTTTTCTAGTTGCATGAGGTACATTGTTAGGTTTTTAATTTAAAAATTTCCATTTTTTGATATGTGTGTTTTTATATAAACTTCACTTAGTATTGCTTTAGCTGCATAAGTTTTGTTATGTTCTGTTTTTATTTTTGTTTCAAGAATATTTTAAATTTCCTACTTAATTTCATCATGAATGTATTGGTCATTTGGAACATTTTGTTTAATTTCTATGTACTTACACAGTTTCCAAAATTTCTATTGTTATTGATTTTTAGTTTTATACCATTGTGGTCAGAAAACATACTGTATATGATTTAAATTTTTACAAAAATTTGTTATGATTTGTTTTGTGCCCTAATATATGGTCTATTCCAAATAATATTCCATGTCCTGAAAAGAAGACTGTATATTGTGCATTTGTTGGATGAAATGTTCTGTAAATGTCTGTTAGGTTAATTTGATATGTGCTGAAGTTTAAATAAAATATTTATTGATTTTCTGTCTATACAGTCTGTCCAGTGCTGATTCGAGTATTCAAGACACCAATCATTGTACTGGGATCTATCTCTCCCTTTAGATTTAATAACATTTGCTTTATATATCTGGGTACCTATTGTTAGGTGCATATATATGTACAATTGTTATATCCTCTTGCTGAATGTCATTCAATTTCTCAGCCAGAGTTTTTGTTGAGTTTAGACTTTATGCTCAAAGCACACAATGAAGACAGGATAATCTTGAGACAACTGAATATCCACATGCAGAAGAATAAAACTGGATTCTTACCTCACACCATACGCAGAATTTAACCCAAAATTGATTAAAAAGTTAAACATAAGACCCAAAACTATAAAACTACTAGAAGAAAACATAGGGGAAAAGCTCTATGACATTGGTCTGGGCAATGACTTCTTCAATATGACTCCAAAAGCACAGGATACAAAAACAAAAATAGACAAATGGGATTGCATCAAGCTAAAAAGCTTCTGCACATCAAAGGAAACAATCAACAGAGTGAAGAGAAAACCTACATAAGAATACACTTGAAAACTATATATCGGATAAGTAGTTAATATCCAAAATACATTTAAAATACAAACAATAGCAAGACAATAAATAACCCAACTTAAAAATGGGCAAATGACCTGAATAGACATTTGTCAAAAGAAGACATGCAAATGACAGACAGATATATAAAAAATGTTTAACATCACTAATCAACCAGCCAATGCAAATTAAAACCACAATTGGATATCACCTTGCACCTGTCAGAATAGCTATAATCGAATAAACAAAAACAAGAATTGGTAAGGATAGGAAAAAAATGGAACCCTCACAAATTGTTGGTGGAAATATAAATTAGTACAGGCATTATGGGAAACAGTATCAAGATTCCTAAAAAGAAATAAAAATAGCACTACCATATGATTCAGTAATCCTGCTACTTAGTATAAATTTGAGGTAAAAGAAATGAGGATGTTGAAGAGATATCTTCATGTCCATGTTTATGACAGTGCTATTATTCACATTAGCTAAGATACGTAAACAACTTCAGTGTCCATCAACAGATAAATGGACACAGAAAATGTGATATGTATATAATGGAATACTATTCAGCCATAGAAAAGAATGAGATGCTGTCATTCACAGGAACTTGGATCAGACTGGAGGACACTATGTTAAGTGAAATAAGCCAGGCACTGAAAGATAAATGCCACATGATATTACTCATATTTTGAATCTAAAAAAGTTGATCTCAAAGAATTAGATGGTAGAATAGTTGTTACCAGGGCATGGGATTATTGGGGAGAGAGGTTGGTGATATGTTGATCGAAGAACACAAAATTTCAGTTAGATATTAATAGAAAGAATAAGTTCAAGAGATATATTGTTAGTACTCACTTTCTGAAGCCTACTTCTGTCAATTTATCCATCTCATCCTCCGTCCAGTTCTGTGCCCTTGATGAAGAGCCATTGTGATCATTAGGAGGAGAAGAGACACTCTGCCCTTTTGAGTTTTCAGCATTTTTTCATCGATTCTTTCTCATCATCATGAGTTCATCTAGTTTCGGTCTTTGAGGCTGCTAACCCTTGGAAGAGGGTTTGTGTGGGGACTTCTTTTGTTGATGCTGCTGTTGTTGCTTTCTGTTTGTTTGTTTTTCTTTCAATAGTCAGGTCCCTCTTCTGTAGGGATCCTGTGGTTTTCTGGGAGTTCACTTCAGGCCCTATTCATCTGGTTCACTCCCATGCCTGGAGATGTCACCTTGAAGAGGCTGGAGAACAGTAAAGATGGGTGCCTACTCCTTTCTCTGGGATGTCTGATCTCGAGGGTCACCAACCTAATGCCAGTAGGAATGCTACTGTATAGGGTGTCTGACAACCCCTGTTGGAGGGTCTCACCCAGTTAAGTGGCACTGGGAGCAGGACCCATTTAACGAAGCACTTTGGCTGTCCCTTGGTGGAGGGGGCTGCACTGGGAGGAAACCCTCTCATCTGGGCTGCCTGGATTCCTCAGAACTAGCAGCAGGAAAGACTAAGTCTGCTGGTCCATGGAGACTGCAGCCACCCCTCTCCCTAAGGGCTCAGGCCCATGGAGATCAGAGTTCTGTCCCTGAGCCCCTGGCTGCAGTTGCTAGAGTTCCTGCAAGGAGGCCCCACCCAGTGAGGAGGGATGGGTCAGGGTCAGACCTGAAGAGGCACTCTGGCAGCAGTCTGCCACAGCGGTGTGTTGGGCTGTGGGGGATACCTCTTGGTGCCAAGCCATCCAGCCTCCCCGCTTCTAGCAGGGGAAAAGGTAGCCCCGAGCTATAAAGATGGCTGCTGCCCTTCCCCCATCCTGGGAGCTTAGTGTGTTAGGCAGCTAGCAGTCCCAGTGTTGGCTCCCGCTCCTTCCCAAGGAGCTCAGAGGGCTTAGACCGCAGGCAGCTGCAGCTTAGACTCACCAGGCTTAGGCACTGGTGAGTGGCTGTTGAGAATCTGCATGACTCTGTAGTTGGGCCCCTAGGCCCCAGTGGTGTGGGCTCAGGAGTGGGATGTTCCCATCTCTGGGTTGTACAATTCCATGGAAAAAGCACAGTTTCCCAGACTGGGTAGTGCGCTCACTCACTGCCTCCCTTGGTGGGAGGTGGGGACTCCCCTGTCCCGTGTGGCTCTCAGGTGGGCCAGCCCAACACACTGCTCTTCCTTCCTCTCCGTGGGTCACGCCAGCTGCCTGATCAGTCCTGAAGACAGAACCTGGATACTCTGGTTGCCAGTGCAGGATTCTCAGGCTGTTTTGGTTCTCTTTATTTTTTTAATTTTTAATTTTTATTTTTGAGATGGAGTCTCGCTCTGTCGCCCAGGCTAAAGTGCAGTGGCATGATCTCAGCTCACTGCAAGCCCCGCCTCCAGGGTTCACGCCATTCTCCTGCCTCAGCCTCCCAGAGTAGCTAGGACTATAGGCGCCCGCCACCACGCCAGGCTAATTTTTTTGTATTTTTAGTAGAGACGGGGTTTCACCGTGTTAGCTAGAATGGTCTCGATCTCCTGACCTCATGATCTGCCCCACTTGGCCTCCCAAAGTGCTGGGATTACAGGTGTTTTGGTTCTTTTTGATGGAAGCCTCCAATAGCTGCTACTTCTAGTTGGCTATTTTAGCCCCACCCCTCAAGAGATATATTGTACAACATGGGGAACATAGTGAACATATTATATTATTGAAAAATGCTAAGAGAGTGGATGTAAAGTTTGTCAAGCACGTCAGTGTGAAGAGACCACCAAACAGACTTTGTGTGAGCAATAAAGCTTTTTAATCTCCTGGGTGCTGGTGGACTGGGTCCGAAAAAGGAGTCAGCAAAGGAAGATAGGGGTGGGGCAGTTTTATAGGATTTGGGTAGGTAGTGGAAAATTGCAGTTAAAGGGGGTTTTTCTCTTGTGGGCAGGGGCAGAGGTTACAAGTTGCTTGGTGGGGAGCTTCTGATATTCATTGTCCAGGAGAAGGAATTTCACAAGGTCAATTGATCAGTTAGGGTGGGGCAGGAACAAATCACAATGGTGGAATGTCATCAGTCAAGGCAGGAACTGGCTATTTTCACCTCTCCTGTGGTTCCTCAGTTGCTCCAGGACATCTGGATGCATATGTGCAGACTTGGGTTCAGAGGCGTGACATTCCTGTCTTCTTATATTAATAAGAAAAACAAAACAAAATAGTGGTGCAGTGTTGGGGTAGTGAAAATGTTTGGGGGGTGGTATGGAGAGATAATGGGCGATGTTTCTCAGGGCTGCTTTGAGTGGGATTAGGGGCAGCATGGGAACCTAGAGTAGGAGAGATTAAACTGAAGAAAGAATTGGGGACAAGGGGTGATATTGTGGGGTTGTTGGAAGGAGTATTTGTCGTATAGAATGATTGGTGATGGCCTGGATGCAGTTTTGTATGAATTGAGAAACTAAATGGAAGACACAAGGTCCAAATAAGAGAAGGAGAAAAACAGGTATTAGAGGACTAAGAATTGGGAGAAGTCAGGACATCCAATTAGAGAGTGCACAAGGGAGTTCAGTGTAATGATCTGCTTGGTTGGAGAGGTTTGGGGCTCTATCCTTGAGTTTTTTTATGTTGTTATATACCAGGCCAGGTTGATTTAGGTAAAAACAACACTCTTCATTTAAAATATACAGAGTCCTCCTTTTTAAGTTGGAGGTTGAGCTTGGTGAGGTGTGTTTTTAAAAGACCATTAGTCTGTTCTACCTTTCCTGAAGAATGAGGACGGTAAGGGGTATAAAGGTTCCATTGAATACCAGGAGCCTGAGAGATAGCTTGGGTGATTTAACTAATAAAAGCTGGACCACTGCAGATTGAATAGAAGTGGGGAGGCCAAATCGGGGAATTACATCTGTTAGAAGGGAAGAAATGACTGCAGTTGCCTTTTCGGAGCTACTGGGAAAGGCCTCGACCCATCCAGTGAAGGTGTCGATCCAAACCAGGAGATATTTAAATTTATGGACACGGGGCATATTGAGTAAAGTCAATCTGCCAATCTTGTGTTGGAGTAATCCATGAGCCTGATGCATAGGAAAAGGAGGAGAACTGAGAAAGCCTGGTGGCATAGCAGATAGAGCATTGAGAGGTGATGGTCTTAAGAATGGATTTCCATAAAGGGAAGGAGATGAGAGGCTGCAGGAGGTAAGCCAAAGGCTTGTATCCCACATGGAAGTGGTCGCGAAGGGAAGAAAGAATGGACTGAGCTTGTGAGGCAGGAAGAATGAATTTTCCATGATTTAAGAACCACTTGAGCCGGCTGGGCGCGGTGGCTCACACCTGTAATCCCAGCACTTTGGGAGGCTGAGGCAAGCAAATTACGAAGTCAGGAGACCCAGACCATCGTGGCTAACACAGTGAAACCCCGTCTCTACTAAAAATACAAAAAAACTAGCCGGGCATGGTGGCAGGCGCCTGTAGTCTCAGCTGCTGGGGAGGCTGAGGCAGGAGAATGGCGTGAGCCCGGGAGGCGGAGCTTACAGTGAACCGAGATCGCGCCACTGCACTCCAGCCTGGGCGACAGAGTGAGACTCTGTCTCAAAAAAAACCAAACCAAAACAAAACAAAAAACCACTTGCCCTGAGTTGGAAAAGACTGGTAGAGCAGGTTTTCAGAAGAGTAGGTGGGAGTGATAGAGGAGACAAAAATACTGGCCCGTCGGAGTGGGAGCTGGAATATTAGTGGGTGTGGAGGCATTGGCTATTTCTTTGGCTGTCCTGTCAGCATAGGCATTTCCTTTTTTTTTTTTTTTTCCTTCTTTTTTTTTTATTATACTTTAAGTTTTAGGGCACATGTGCACATTGTGCAGCTTAGCTACATACGTATACATGTGCCATGCTGGTGTGCTGCACCCACTAACTCATCATCTAGCATTAGGTATATCTCCCAGTGCTATCCCTCCCCCCTCCCCCCACCCCAGAACAGTCCCCAGAGTGTGATATTCCCCTTCCTGTGTCCATGTGATCTCATTGTTCAGTTCCCACCTATGAGTGAGAATATGCGGTGTTTGGTTTTTTTGTTCTTGTGATAGTTTACTGAGAATGATGATTTCCAATTTCATCCATGTCCCTACAAAGGACACGAACTCATCATTTTTTATGGCTGCATAGTATTCCATGGTGTATATGTGCCACATTTTCTTAATCCAGTCTATCATTGCTGGACATTTGGGTTGGTTCCAAGTCTTTGCTATTGTGAATCCAGGAGCTGGTTTTTCGAAAGGATCAACAAAATTGATAGACCGCTAGCAAGACTAATAAAGAAAAAAAGAGAAGAATCAAAGAGACGCAATAAAAAATGATAAAGGGGATATCACCACCGATCCCACAGAAATACAAACTACCATCAGAGAATACTACAAACACCTCTACGCAAATAAACTAGAAAATCTAGAAGAAATGGATAAATTCCTCGACACATACACTCTCCCAAGACTAAACCAGGAAGAAATTGAATCTCTGAATAGACCAACAACAGGATCTGAAATTGTGGCAATAATCAATAGCTTACCAACCAAAAAGAGTCCAGGACCAGATGGATTCACAGCCGAATTCTACCAGAGGTACAAGGAGGAACTGGTACCATTCCTTCTGAAACTATTCCAATCAATAGAAAAAGAGGGAATCCTCTCTAACTCATTTTATGAGGCCAGCATCATTCTGATACCAAAGCTGGGCAGAGACACAACCAAAAAAGAGAATTTTAGACCAATATCCTTGATGAACATTGATGCAAAAATCCTCAATAAAATACTGGCAAACTGAATCCAGCAGCACATCAAAAAGCTTATCCACCACGATCAAGTGGGCTTCATCCCTGGGATGCAAGGCTGGTTCAATATACGCAAATCAATGAATGTAATCCAGCATATCAACAGAGCCAAAGACAAAAACCACATGATTATCTCAATAGATGCAGAAAAAGCCTTTGACAAAATTCAACAACCCTTCATGCTAAAAACTCTCAATAAATTAGGTACTGATGGGACGTATTTCAAAATAATAAGAGCTATCTATGCCAATATCATACTGAACGGGCAAAAACTGGAAGCATTCCCTTTGAAAATGGGCACAAGACAGGGATGCCCTCTCTCACCACTCCTATTCAACATAGTGTTGGAAGTTCTGGCCAGGGCAATTAGGCAGAAGAAGGAAATAAAGGGTATTCAATTAGGAAAAGAGGAAATCAAATTGTCCCTGTTTGCAGACGACATGATTGTATATCTAGAAAACCCCATTGCCTCAGCCCAAAATCTCCTTAAGCTGATAAGCAACTTCAGCAAAGTCTCAGGATACAAAATCAATGTACAAAAATCACAAGCATTCTTATACACCAACAACAGACAAACAGAGAGCCAAATCATGAGTGAACTCCCATTCACAATTGCTTCAAAGAGAATAAAATACCTAGGAATCCAACTTACAAGGGATGTGAAGAACCTCTTCAAGGAGAACTACAAACCACTGCTCAAGGAAATAAAAGAGGATACAAACAAATGGAAGAACATTCCATGCTCATGGGTAGGCATTTCCTTTTACAATAAGATCAGTAGGTTTCTGGTGTCATTTACAATGAATGACTCCAGCCTTGGCCGGCAGGAGAGCAGCCTTAAGGAGGGCCTTTATTAGGGAGGCATTGGTAATGGAAGAGCCTTGTGTGGTAAGGAAGGCTCTTTCAGCCCAGATGGCAGCATGGTTATGGAGGATGTGGAAAGCATATTTGGAGTCAGTATAAATGTTAATGTGCATTCCTTTAGCGAGAGAGAGAGAGAGCACTTGAGTTAAAGCAATCAGTTCGGCTTGTTAGGAAGTGGTGGAGGGAGGAAGTGCAGCAGCTTCAATAATAGAGGTGTGGGACACGACAGCATATCCAGCTTTAGCTGGTGAAAATTGATTGGGTTTAGAAGAACTGCCATCGATAAACCAAGTGTGGTCTGGGTTTGGAATTGGAAGAATAAAAATATGAGGAAAGGGGGAAAATGCTGTGTGTACTGGGGAAACACAGTCATGTGGTTCAGGACTTGTTTTGGGTGCTAAGTGAGAAGCTGGGTTGAAATTAGGCCTATGGGTAATAGTTACTGTTGGAGTTTCAACAAAGAGTGAATAGAGCTGGAGGAGTCAAGGGGCAGACAATAAACGTGAAAGGTGTGAGGAGGATATTAATGCTTGAAGGTTGTGAGAACTGTAAAGGTTAAGTAGAGCATAGCTTGTGGTTTTGAAGGCTTCTAGAAGTATTAAAATGGCGGCTGCTGCCACACACAGACATGAGAGCCAGCCCAGAACTGTGAGTTCAAGTTGTTTTGATAGAAAGGCAGCAGTTGTGGGCCTGGCTCCTGTGTGGGGACTCCAGCACCACAGCCTTATATTTCAGCTGCATGTAAGGAAAAAGGATGGGATGAGTCGGGGAGTGCTAGTGTGGGAGCTGTCTCTAGGGCCTTTTTGAGAGAGTGAAAGGAAGAATGGGGAAAAGACTTAGGGTCTATGGGATCAGTTAAGTTACCCTTTATGAGCTTGTAAAGTGGTTTGGTTAGGATAGCAAAGCCTGGTATCCAGCGTCGGAAATCCAACAGTGCCTAAGAATAAAAGGAGTCGTTGCTTTGTAGAAGGGGTTGGGGTTTGGAAGATTAGCCGGACATGATCAGCAGAGACAGCGCATGTGTTTTTATGAAGAATTGTGCCGAGATAGGTAACAGATAAGAAATGTGGGCTTTGGAGGGGGATACATGATATCCTTTGAGAATAGATGTTGGAGGAGCACGAGTGTGTCCTGTTGGGAGGATTCATAGGAGGGGTTATATAGTAGAAGGTCATCAAAATATTGAATAAGGTGAGAAGCAGATGGACAGAAAGAGAAAGGACTTGACTGAAATAATTGGGGCTGTCCCTGAAGCCTTGCGGCAGTACAGCCCAGGTAAGTTGCTGAGACTGATGGGTGTCAGGGTCAGTCCAAGTGAAAGCGAAGAGAGGCTGGAATGCAGGGCGCAAAGGAATAGTAAAGAAAGCATCTTTGAGATCCAGAACAGAATAATGGGTTGTGGAGGGAGGTATTGAGGATAGGAGAATATATAGGTTTGGCACCACGGGGTGGATACGCAAGACAGTTTGGTTGATAAGGTGAAGATCCTGGACGAGCCTGTAAGACTTGTCCGGTTTTAGGACAGGTAGGACAGGAGAGTTGGAAGGAGAGTCTGTAGGCTTTAAAAGGCCATGCCATAACAGGCAAGTGATAACAGGCTTTAGTCCCCTCAAAGCCTGTTGTGGGATGGGATACTGGCATTGAGCGGAGTAAGGGTGATTGGGTTTTAACGGGATGGTAAGGGGTGCATGATCGGTCACCAAGGAGGGAGTAGAGGTATCCCATACTTGTGGATTAAGGTAGGGAGACACAAGGGGAGGATGCGAAGGAGGCTTTGAACTGGAGAAAAGGGCAGCAAAGAGGTGTGGCTGTAGCCCAGGAATAGTCAGGGAAGCAGATAATTTAGGTAAAATATCTCGACCTAGTAAGGGAGCTGGGCAGGGGGGAACTAAAAAGGAGTGCATAAAAGAATGTTGTCCAAGTTGGCACCAGAGTTGGGGAGTTTTAAGAGGTTTATGTTGGGGTGATCAGACCCAACACCAGGTCGTGAGGGTGACAAAGTCCGGCGGAGTCAAAGGAATGAGAAAAAGTTTGAGAGAGAAAGGTGGGACACCGAGGTCCATCGCCATCACAGAGGCTGCGAAGGCCCTGAGCTCTGGGAGCCCACGCTATTTATTGGTAATCCAACAAAGAAACAGGTGGTGAGAATGTGGAGGTCAAAAGGATGCGTTGTATTAAGCACATGATTTACAGCTGTGATGGTTTAGCATTTATATGGAACATGTTCTGCTACTTGAGATAATGGGAATAGGAGCCTAGGAAGCCTAGAAGCAAGGAGCCAGCAAGTCTAGACACATTCCAGAGGACATTATGCAAGCCCTGCCTCAGTTTCCCTCCCAACACTCAGCTTTTTCCCAACCATTTAGAAGCCTGGCCATCAATACTTACAACAGTTATGGAGGCAAGGGAAGCAGGCCCTTGAAAAGAAGGTAATGTGGAGTGGGTAGCCTCCCTATTGATTAAGAAGCAAACGGACTTACCCTCCACTGTACGAGTTACCCAAAGCGTCTGTGATGGTCCAGGAGGCTTCCAAGGTAATTGGCAGTGTCAGTCTTCAGCCACTAAGCTGAGAAGATCTGGGAAGGAGTCAGAGAGCCTTGGGCCAGAGTTCCAGGGGCTCTGGGAGTGGCTGCCAGGCCAGTTGGACAGTCTGATTTCCAGTGGGGTCCCACACAGAGGGGACATGGCTTAGGAGGAATCCTGGGCTGCGGGCATTCCTTGGCCCAGTGGCCAGATTTCTGGCACTTGAAGCAAGATCCTGGCTGCTGCGGTCTAGGCGTTTTGAAGTTCTTGTGTGCTGGAGATGTGGCTGTGGTTTCTCTCACAGCGGAGGCAAGTAATTGCAACTCAGAAATACATTGCTGCTTGGCTGCCTCTTCTCTATTATTGTACACCTTGAAGGCAAGGTTAATTAAGTCCTACTGTGGGGTTTGAGGGCCAGAATCTAATTTTGGGGGCTTTTTCTAATGTCCGGAGCGGATTGGGTAATAAAATGCATATTGAGAATAAGACAGCCTTCTGGCCCCTCTGGCCCTACGGCAGTAAAGCGTCTAAGGGTTGTTGCCAAATGGGCCATGAACTGGGCTGGGTTTTTATATTTGATGAAAAAGAGCCTAAACGCTAACTGATTTGGGAGAGGTCATATAAAGAAAAGGAACATTAACCTTGACTATGCCTTCAGCTCCAGCCACCTCTTTAAGATGAAATTGTTGGGCAGGTGGGGGAGGGCTAGTCACGGAACGAAACTGTAAGCCAGACCGGGTGTGAGGAGGGAAGGTGATAAAAGGATTATAGGGTGGGGGAGCTGAGGCTGGGGAAGAATTGGGACCTGGCTTAGCCTGGAGAGGAGCAGCCTGGGGAGGAGGGGAGAGGTCAGATGGGTCTGAAGAAAAGGAGGATTCAAAGGACTCAAACAGGAAAGAAATAAGAAAGATTTGGGACGAGTCACATTGGGAGCAGAGACTAGGGAGGGACCAATGTGTAGTAAAGAATGCCCAGACATCAGACACCTCAGACCATTTGCCCATTTTTGACAAAAATTATCCAGGTCTTGTAAGATGGAGAAATCAAAAGTGCCGTTTTCTGGTCACTTGGAACCATTGTCGAGTTTGTATTGGGGCCTAGCACTATTGCAGAAGAAAATAAGGCATTTAGGTGTTAGGTCAGGTGTGAATTGAAGAGGTTTTAAGTTCTTGAGAACACAAGCTAAGGGAGAAGAAGGGGGAATGGAGGGTGGAAGTTTGCCCATAGTGAAGGAGGTAAGTTTAAAGAGAAAGGTAGACACGGAGAAGGGGGTGGTGAGCAGCCAAAGCAGGCGTCCCTGCAGTTGACTTGCCACCAAGGGAATGTGGGTGAATGACCAAGGCAGGCATCCCTGTGATGATCAGACACCAATGGAATGTGGGTGAATGATCAGGGCAGGCGTCCCCGCGATGATCAGACACCAAGGGAAGACTGTCTTCCCGAGTCCGTGACCGGCGCCAGACTTTTGGACCCATGGATAAAATATGTCTCTTTTGTCTCTACTAAAGAGGAAAAAGAACTGGAATTGGAAGGACAGGGAGACTGAAGGGCAGCGAGAGAGGCTGGAGAAGACAGTGAAAAGACCGCTTACTCGATTTGAAATTGGTGAGATGTTCCTTGGGCTGGTTGGTCTGAGGACCTAAGGTAGTAGGTGGATCTCCTCACGGAGTGAGGGTGAGGACAGGGGACCAGTCTCCCGAAGGAGGCCCCCTGTCTCGGGTCTTCAGCACCAAATATCACGCATGTCCGTGGGAAGAGACCACCAAACAGGCTTTGTGTGAGCAATAAAGCTTTTTAATCACCTGGGTGCAGGTGGACTGAGTCCAAAAGAGGAGTTAGCAAAGGAAGATAGGGGTGGGGCAGTTTTATAGGATTTGGGTAGGTAGTGGAAAATTGCAGTTAAAGGGGGTTTTTCTCTGGCGGGCAGGGGCGGGGGTTACAAGGTGCTCGGTGGGGAGCTTCTGATACTCATTGTCCAGGAGAAGGAATTTCACAAAGTCAATTGATCAGTTAGGGTGGGGCAGGAACAAATCGCAATGGTAGAATGTCATCAGTCAAGGCAGGAATTGGCTATTTTCCCCTCTCCTGCCATTCCTCAGTTGCTTCAGGCCATCTGGATGCATACGTGCAGGCTTGGACTCAGAGGCCTGACAAAGTTTCTCACTACAAAAATGATAACTGTCTTAGGTAATGTGTATATTAGCTAGATTTAGTAATTTCACAATGTGTATATATATTTCAAAATATGTTGTACATAGTAAATACAATTTTATCTGTCGATTCTAAAAATTTTAAAAAGTTATAATACTGTTTGATGTGCAAGACTTATGTTACAAATGGTAAACTGATTTTATACAGGTTGTTCTGTCAGAGGCAGGGAAAAGAGAAATGATGGTTGTTCTGTAGGACGAAGGGAGAAGAGACATGACATCATTACGGACACTGAAGAAAAATGTCCAAACCAGTGGTTTATTGGAAATGGAACCTAGTGATTTTGCTTGTAGTTACCATAACTATTAAAAATTATTTTTTATATTTTCACCTTCTTTAAATGTACTGTAATTATGCGGTAAATGTTTGCATTTTACATAAACAATTTGCCTTTATAAACAATATTCTTTAGATTTTATTAATTTATTAATCCTTGTTTTTTAATCAGAGAGGTCTGCAAATACATTTTCAAATAAATTCCCTGGCATTCTGTGAGTTCTCAGTGTTTTGAAACACAGTTATATAATTTTAATATAAGAACAAGAATACTAGTATATACAGAAATATTCTTAACAAAAAGGCATACCATTATGTTTCCATCATGACATAATTCCAGAGTGACTGATGGATTGGAATTGTGGGAAAGCAATTTTCAAAACTGGTGTTTTAATACATTATAAGTCTGATAATGAGAACTTATGAAAGGTGAAGAGAAAATTTGCAGTCGCCTGTGTGTGTTTTGACTCTGCTTTAATGTGTATAGAACTTTGTGTTAATGATATGAATACATCTTTACCTATTATTTATGTCTTGATTTAGAAATAGAGATAGATGATAGATAGGCAGGCAGGTAGATAGATAGAAAGATGATATATAGATAGATAACTACATCTTTCAAGGCTCCAAACACTTTAAGACAGATTATCTTTCCTATGGTCTGACACTCCCTGTCACTAAATGATGTTCCCCCAAAATCCATATGTTGAAGACCTAACCCCCAATGTGATTCTATTTAGAAATACATCCATTAAGAAAGTGGTTAAAGTTAAATGAAGTCATAAGATTGAGCTCTAATCCAGTAGGATTGGTGTCCTTTGAGGAAGAAGAGACGACACAATGACTAGGTGATCACAGAGAAAAGCCATGTAAGCACATAGCAAGAAATTGGCTATCTGAAAATCAAGGAGAGAGCCATCATCAGAAAAGTGATTTTGTGGCAGCTGGCACCTTGATTGTGAATTTCCAGTCTCCAGAACTGTGGGAAAATAATTTTTTGTTGTTTAATCTACCCAGGTGTGGTACTTCCCTCAGATGTCAAAGCCTTGATGTCAAAGCCTCTCATTCTAACTCTCAAAACCTGAATCCTGTACGATTCCTTATGATTCTGAACTTCTCCAAATATAACTGAACTTTCCATTTCTTCCTAATCTGCTCTGAGCTTTGGAACTCAAAAGCTATCATCAGGGTAATCCTCTTCTATATCAAATGTTCACTGGCATATTTCCTTCATTTTATAGATATAACTGAAACCTAAGATTTCCAAAATCTATTTCTTCTCCTGTAGTTTTTGTGTGTGTGTGTGTGTGTGTTTTAATATGGCTTGTATTTTCCACATCAAATGTACTATTCAGTCATAAGGGAAAGTTAGTGTCTTCTTAGTATCTCTCTGTCACTCATAAACCACAGACTATCTCTTGTCTCTAAAACTCAGCAATTTTTTGATATAAATATCCTAAGTGTATGCCACTTCCTTTCTTCTTTTTAGTTATAATCTACATTCTTTTTGAAAACTCTTATTTATTCAATAAAGATTATGGCATTGATTGAGTCTCTCGTAAGTTTCTCTTGCTAAAACCATTGATGTTTTTTATATCCACTCAGTGGATCTTCTAACACCCCGACTTTTTTCTTGACCTTGCTTCAAGTAATAAGTTAGGCTCTTTACCTCAAACACCTATTCTCATGGCATTTTAGAGCACTCAGGTTGCTGTAACAAGATACCATACATTGGGTAGCTTATAAACAACAGAAATTTAATTCTCCCAGTTCTGGAGGCTGAAAAGTCCAAGATAATATGCTGGCAAATTTCATGTCTGGTAAGGGTCACTTTCTAGTTCCTAGACAGTGCCTTACCACTGTGTCTTCAAATGGAATAAAGGGCAAGGGTCTCTCTGTGGCCTCTTTTTTTAAGGGAACTAATTTCATTAAGAGGGCTTTACTTTCACGACTTAATCACCCACCGAAGGCTTTTCCTCTTAATACTATAACATTGGGAGTTCAAATTTCAACATAAGAATTTGGGGGGAAACAAAAACATTCTTTCAAACCATGAAAGGTGTTAGACCTTAGGTCTTATTTTTTCTGTAAGTTATAAACTATGTTTACTATGGAGGGAATACCTTAATATCAACCATAATTCCACCACTCAACAATGTCCATTTTGAACACTCAGTCTTTATCATACCTATAGCTCACTTCCTAAATTAAGGCTTCTCCAGGTTTTAGGCTTTTTATTTAATGGTCATTGTTCGTATGATACATCTTTTTTATGTTTACAATACTGATGTATCTTTAAACCTAAAGTCACTCTCTTGTAGATAACATATAGTCAAATCTTATTTTTAACCCATTTTACACTCTTCCTGTTAATTACAATGTTTAACTCATTTACATTGAATTTCTGAGGTAGGATTTACATCTTCCATTTTACTATTTTTGTTTATGTGCGTTATATTGTTTTTGTTCCTGTAATCCCCCTTACTACTTTCTTTGGTGTTAAATAGACATTATTTAGTTAACTTTACCCACCTTTTAAATTATTTCTTAATATTTTCTTAATTTTTTTTACTGTTGCCCTACACATAACATCTAAATATAAAACAATCTAGTTAAAATTAATACCAACTCAGTTTCAATATTATACAAAAAGTCCATTTTCTCTCATCTCCTTTGTGTGAATATTGTCATTAAAATGACATCGTTTTTTACACAGTAAATCCCAGAAGCAGCTTTGTAATTATTGCCTTATGCAGTTGTCTTTTTATATAAAATAGATTTTTTAATTGCATTTTTTTATATTTACTTATCTATTTACCTTTACTAACAATCTTTATTCTCTCATGTGGATTCAAGTTACTCTCCATGGCCCATAATTTCAGGTCGAAAGACTGTTCAACATCCCTTATAGGTCAGGTCTGCTAGCTACGAATTCTCTTAGTTTTTGTGTGTCTGGCACTATATTAATTTCTCCCTAACTTTTGAGGAATAGTTTTGCTAGAAAAATGATTCTTGGTTGACAGTCTTTTTTCTATTAGCACTTTTAATATGCCATCCCATTGCCTTTGGACTGCATTTTTATAATAAAAAGTCAGCTATTATTGTTACTAAAGTTCCTTCATAAATAATAATTTTTTTCTTGCTATTTTCAAAATTATCTCTTTGTTTTGGTTTTCAATAATTTGGCTATTATGTGTCTAGGTCTTTGAAGTACACATTAATGTTTAAAATCAACTTTGAGAAGTATTTTTTTCAAATTTTCTTTCCACCTTTTTTTCTCTAGCTTTTTATTCAGAGATTATTATTGTATTTATGTTAATATGGTTGATGATGTCTTCCAAATGTCTGAGGTTCTGTTAATTTTTCTTCTTCTGTCTATTGTTACATTAAATAATGTCAGTTGATTCACCTTCATGTTCAATGCTTCCTTCTCTGACAGATCAAATCTGCTGTTGAGCTTCCTTGTCATTTTTTCTTTACAGTGCATTGTACTTTTTAACTTCAGAATTATTCTTTGGAAATAGTTTATTTAGCTCTTGGAACATATATATAAGAACTGACTTAAAGCCTCTGTATTACAAGTTCAACACCTGGGTTTTCTCTAGGAAGGTATTATTTTTTTTCAAGTGGGGGCCATAATTTCCTGTTTCTTTGTGTATCTCATAATTGTTTTTAAGAAGTGGGTATTTTAAAGAACACAAGGTGACAACCATGGAAATGAGATTCCTTTCCACCCAGGATTGGTGGTGTTGCTAGTTTTTGCTGTTGTTGTCACTGTTGCTATTTGTTTGATTAGTCACTTTCCAGAATTAATTCTCTAGAGTCTGTATTACATGTTGTGTCCAGCCATGGAAGTGTCTTCTCTGTTGGCTCAGTGGTCAGCTACAGATTATACTAAAGTGTTCTTAAATATCTTGAACTAATATATCTTTCACTTGTTACTATGGGGCTTTGTATGTGTGTGCTACGGCAAGCCTTTAATGTTCTAGCAGTTTAAATCTCTGTCTTAGCCTTCATTTACTTTCTGTACAGCGCCTCAAAGTCAACCAGAAATGATAGATTGGGATCTCCTCAAGATTTTCCAGGACACTTTCACAGCCCTGCCTATTAGCATGGCCTTCTAGATACTCAGGAATATTTTGGAGCTTTTCAAATCACCCTATGGACATCTCACTCTCCATATTTTTCTCTTAATTTTCTGGCCACTCTTTGTTTGCCCCAACCTGTACACTTTACCTCCACTGATTGTTTTAAACAAACCCCTGGTGATGATAAGACTTATCGATAATTGAGCTCAGTAGCAGGTCAAATAAGACAAGTCCTGTGAGCGTAGCTTTTCCAGTGAACTGTGAGACTGGTCCATTAGTGACAATCCTCAGTGTATGGGGCTCTGGAGGACCTCTAAACTTTTCTCCCCTCCTCTGTGACTGTTAGGTTGCTATTAATAGTTTTCATAACTACTATGTTTATGAGGCTGCTGCTTTTCAATGCCAATTGAAGCTGAGGATAGGGGCATGGGATTGGGGCAAGTTAAAAAGCCACCAAACTCAGTTTTTTAGGAAGGTTCAGGTTTTTTGGTTTTTTATTTGTTTGTTTGTTTTTGTTTTTAGTAAAATAATTCCACAAATTGTGGAAATCCTTTGGTTAATTTGAGAGTTCTGAAAACATTGATTTTGACGAAGTTTACCAAGTGTTCTCACTGGTTTTACTGAGGTGTAAATTTTTCAATATCCTTACTCTTTTACTAGTATTTCTCATTTGTAAATTTTCAAATTCCAAGCTTAAGAACATTAATAGATATACTAACATCAACAAGAAATATTGATTATATGATAAAATATTTTGAATTACATGATTCTTTTTTTTTTTTTTGAGACGGAGTCTCGCTCTGTGGCCCAGGCTGGAGTGCAGTGGCGCGATCTCGGCTCAGGGCAAGCTCCGCCCCCGGGTTCACACAATTCTCCTGCCTCAGCCTCCTGAGTAGCTGGGACTATAGGCGCCCACCACCGCGCCCAGCTAATTTTTTTTTTTTTTGTATTTTTAGTAGAGACGGGGTTTCACCGTGGTCTTGATCTCCTGTCCTCATGATCCGCCCGCCTCGGCCTCCCAAAGTGCTGGGATTATGGGCGTGAGCCACCGCACCCAGCCACATGATTATATTCTTGTCCTGCAAGTTATCGAAGCCCCATTAATTAAAAGTCAGTTCACTTTGCTTCAATTTACTTGTCACTTAAACATCACATAAAAGATATCAATGTAATTTTTAAATTGATCTTTCTAGAGATCAAATATTATTTCCCTAGAACTCAAACTTTCTATTTTATCTCATTATTTCAATCTTTTGAACATGTTTCAATTTGGGGTAAAGATGGTAAGGCAGTATTGTCTTAGTCCATTTTCTGCTGCTCTAACATAATATGACAGATTAGATAATTTGTAAAGAAAAAAATATTTACTTGGCTAACAGTTCTGGAGCCTGGGAAATGGAAGGGGATGACACCAGCATCTGCTCCGTCATCTGATGAGGGCCTTTTTAATGTGTCATCCCATCATGAAAAGCAGAAAGACAAATGAATGCATGAGACAGAAAGAGGAAATTGGGCAGACTTTATCCTTTTTCCTTTTATCAGGAACCCACCCATTCCCTCAATAACCCACTCCCATAAATATCAGCATTAATCCATTTTTGAAGGCAGAGCATTCATGACTTAATGATGTCTTAAAAGTTTCACTTCTAAATACCATCATAATGACAATTAAATTTCAATGTAAGTTCTGAAGGGGGTATTTAAACCATAGCAAGCACATGTTGTTTCTTAATTTACTATGCATTTTACTGGTTATTTTTATTATATGCATGAAAATTATTGCAGAAAATTCACCAAATTGTTTCCAACTTTATACTTAGCTTAATATACATAATTCAGACCAGATAGGTTTATTGTAAAATATTAGTTACATGATTATTAAAGTATTTAAGACCTTTGGTGACATTAGATATTTATATAGAAATTTTATCTTCATGTCGACTCACTGACTTTTTAAACATGTCCAAAATTGTAGTAAAAAGAGTGGGCTTAGGGTGGTAAGAGATAAAAAGAAAATTCATATGCTTCTGGAGTATAAGTCAGATGTGTTAGCAAGAACTTTTATACAGATTACATTATATATTTGATTTATTCTCTTACGTACCTTCAGTCTAGAATGGAGACTATATGATATAATAGTCTTTGAAGTGACCTACAGCTTTTATATTGAAATTCATTTCTCATTAACTTTAGATAATATATATTTATTTTCTTCTTTTTAAAATATTTAATCTATTACTGGTACTTATTTCCACTACCCTGACCCTTGCTTTGTTAACCTGAGCAGTCCTACCCTAATCAATCTATCTCTGCGTATACTGTTGTCTCATGATTCTTTAATTTAAAACAATTCACTACTACTCATCTACCAATATAACTATTGGGTACTAGTACTGTAAAATATTGTAATGTATTTAATATTAAAGTTCATCAATCTATATCAGTAAACTTATTTATTATGTTCTGTCTTACTATTTCATGTTATTTATTTGTTTTTTTTTTAACAAGGCTAGAGTCTTGCCTAGGATATCACTAATGTGATAGTATATTTTATACTCTGAAATATAGTGTATATGTCCAATACATCATATATTATTTATTGCTTAGTTGAAGACATTGAGTTATCTCTAAGTTATTACTTCTTGGAATCAATAGAACATATGAGGTCACTGATACAAGCAATTAGAAAAACATTAATATTATTGAAAACTTGACCAAACTGAGGTGTAATCTAACTAGTAGACAAATGGCATTATATGTCAGGTGCAAATGACTGCTGCCTGGATTCTCTCAGTGGTAATTGTTTATAAAAGAGATGATAATTTAAGATCTGCATGCACCCAAAGTTGCTGGATAAAATATCCAAAGAAAATATTCTCATCCGCCAACTTACACAGAAATAATGGGAGAAATGGCAGGCATGAAGTGGTTCTTTAAATTGGATAATACAGTTACATTCTGGCAAAAAGGCTTAGCTAATGGAAGTCAAAGAATACACACTATAAACACATTGTATGGGTAGCATACCTTCTTAAGAGGTCCATGTCATGTACATTTTTTGGAAGGAAAGATAAATAAGATTCTGTAACAAACAGCAAATAAAATTCCTAAGATAGCAATAATGAGTAGCAAAAATATATAACATTAAAACATATTAAACTTTAAAATATGCTTATTGAAATCAATCTGAGAAAAAGAAACATCCCTCAACAAAAGCAATAAAGTCATTCTCAAAGACAATAAAAAAGCAAGAAAAGTGATGAAATTAAAATATTTTTAAAAGTATTAATGGAATTAAACTAAATAGGAAAGCCAACAGTGGTCAAAATTTGAAAATCACACATAATTTGTATACATACAACTTTCACAGTTTCTGTGTATATGTACTATGAAAGACTTCTTAATATCCAGGAAAAGATTTTAGTTTCAGGGCATACAACTAGAGAGATAGATAGATAGATAGATAGATAGATAGATAGATAGATAGATAGATATAGATAGCTGTAGATACACACAAACAAATAAAAATTAAAATATTTCATGTGCAAGAGTTGTTGAGCACTACAGTAAATTATGTTGCAGTTAATGTAAAAAGTTCTATTTGCTTCTCTTTAAATAGAACTATAGCCAAGGAGCAAAGTTCAGAGTCATAAAATATTATCAGAACAATTAGGTTTGAGGATTCCACTAGATTAGTTAATCTTTTGTTTTGGTAGAATTAAGTCCAGATTCTTCATTTAATATCTCAAATCACTGAAGTAGAAATTCCAGAGTATCTTTAAAACATGGTAGGCTCTCATGAAAACTATCCACAAGGCAAAATTTGGATTTGGCAGTATCACTGACTACCCTTGTGATAGTAAGCATAGTATTTAAAATATGTCACAGTTTTTACACCTGTAAAATGGGATTAAAGTATCCATCCTACCAACTTCCTTGTGAATATTAAGTTAAATGTTTTTGTAAAGACTGTATAAAAGAAACTTGTATTCAAATCTATGTTATGACTCATATAATACTGTAAAAAGAAAACAGAGTGAATACATTTATAGGGAATTTCTCCAATAAGTACAATTCATAAAAATAATGACATAATCAGATTGATTCTAACAGATTCTAGCAGCCATTATAATTGAACAACTCATTACTTATAAAGAAGTAGGTATGAATTAATACTAAATGTGGCTCAAAATGTTCAGAATCCTCTTTCCTTTGCTTGAAAATTGTCAGTAGTTGCAAATTAATTGGCATAGCATACAGAGAGGCTTTATGTAGCCTTTACTTTCTGCTGCAGCCTCATTTACCAGCACTCAGGCACTCAGGGTATCAAGCTATAAAAATTTTTGTAGTTCTTCGAAAGTGCCATGCTCTGTCTCACCTCCTGGCATCGTATATGTGGTTCTTTTTCTGCCCTCTAAAATATGATTCTAGTCATATTCTTCAAGACAATACAAAAGCTTTATAGTGTCCTGTCCAGGCACTTGAATATACTACTTATTATTCCATTTGTACTGCTTTCCTTCTTTTCTTTAGACTCTATGCTTCAGGGTTTCTTTGATATTCACAAAAGATGCAATATACTATCTTTCCCGTTTCCAGGTATTTATGATTGCCATTCTGTTTTCCCCAAAATAAATCTGCTTCCTATTCAATAATTAGCTCTTGCTCATATTCCTATGCTGCATAGGACAAATTGTTAATCAGAGAAGGGTAGTTTATTTCTCACGCTGGATTATTTCTTGGGTTAGCCAAGGGATTGATAGGAAGGGAGGCAAAAAAGAAACAAGACTGTATAACTGTTCCGGGTTCAAATGGCACACATTACAGACGAAACATGCAGTACTCTCTAACTATATTCATCTTTTGCTAACTTGGATGCCTTTTCTATTTTTTTTTCTTTGCTATCACCATTCATCCAAGCCAAGATTCATGGTCTTCTTTTACAGAGGCTTTCCTTTCTTTAGTATTCTGGGTTAGAAACCCCTTTTTATTATTTAATCCATATAGCACAGCACTATGCTCTATCAAAATTATGTCCTTATTTGACTTACTCCAGAATTTATTTTAAATTCCTGACATTCAAAGTCTGCTTTATATCTCACCACTAAAAGATCAGTATGAAAACTCAGATTACATTAGATAATTGAATAAATGGTTTTCCTACTGATCTTTTAGGCTTACATAAATTTATACATGATTGCTAACTTGGCTTTAACTTGGCAGTCATCTGTTTCCCATCCACTTTATTGGCTCACATGTTAACGATCAAGCTACCTCATTTATTTTACTTCAGATACCGGTAAAATAGACTACAAAGAAAAGTTTTATGCAGCTTTGCTAGACTTATTTGGATTAACAGAAACACATCGGCCAACAACTTCATGTCCTCATTATCTAAGTTGTCCAAGGTACACTCAGTAGGTCTGAGAATCCTATAAATTCCTTCTTTATTCAGCATTTAACTCCAACTAAATTTACCTATATCATAAATATCTTTTTTTACTGCCTTTAGTGATCAATAATCCAGAAATTTCTTTCAGATAAACTATACTATACCCTATTACTCACATGGACACTGGATTTCTGTATACTCTTAAATGAATTTCAGTTTATGGTATAATTAATATTCTATAAATATCCACAGACTTTTATTCTGAATACTGAAAAAATTCAATATTTTTAGAATATACTTCCATTATAAATCCTTTTTTTGTCATTTTTTAATCAGGTCTTGACCCAAAGGGTGCCAGTGGTGGTAGAAATAAAAGGAGGAGATAGATAATAAAGACATTGCATACACTGAATCAGCTATACCTTGCAATTTATGGAATATACTGAGGAAAAAAGTGTAGTAGAGATTGGCTAAGGATTAGCTACTTTGAAAATGTTGGTAGCATGGAAAAGATAAAATGGGTGATATACTAATTTGAATGAACAGAAGATTTTAAGATAGGAAAGGTTGAATTGAGTAGCTCCTGAAACATCCAAACAGATGACAGTTTGACAGTCAGAAATGTGAAACTAGAGTTTAGGAGAAAGGTCGATATTATATCACAGAGTTGGGTTTGAGTCATTCTCATAGATGTGAGTTGGTCAGAGAGATAAGGTGAGAATGTTCAGGCACACATTGAGAAAAATAAGCTGACTCATTCAAGGTGACACCTGGGAAAGAAATATAAAGAATAAAATGATTTTCAAAAAGAGATGCTCTCTTACTCATCACAGTGAATAGCACATAACACTAAAAATCTATGTGAATAAATGAATAAATAATAAAATACAGTCAATATTGCAGAAGAGTTTAATAGAATAAGAAGTAAAAAGATGTTTATTTACATCTAAAAATTAAACTTATCCATCCATACTTCCCCCAGGGTAGAGAATTGAACAAATACTCAAAGTTAAATGCTCGCATAGTAGCATTTGCTAAAAATTATTCTCTTTTAGAGCAAACTTAAAGAACCGTATATGATACATATTTTGACCCCTACTATAGTGATAATTTGTTACTTTGTGCTCTTTTGTAGTGAAACTCTAATATTTTTTAGAGTTAAAATTCACCCAAGAAGATAATGGCATTTTTAAATATAGCTAAAATAGAGAAATACTCAAAGTAGAAACATGATTCAACAAATAAAACAAATCTACAATTTGTACAATATTAATAACCTAAGCAGGCACAGGAACTAGAATAGCTAATACCAGTGTAAAAAAAACAAAAATAAATTGGAGCATAATGCTAACAATTTTTAAACTTATGATAACACCGTCAGAATGAAGGCAATGTGATATTGCTAAAGGCATACATACATAGATTAACAGAACAAAATGTAGATTCCAGAAATAGATCCACATGAAGTGGTCAATAAATATTTAACAAAGATACAAAAACAAAGGAGAAAAAAAATCTTTTCAACAAGTTATTTTGAAGCAATTACACATATATATGGAAATAAAATAAAATATAAAAGAACTTCAACCTAAACCACAAGCCAAATTAAAAACAAACTCAAAATATGTCTTAGATCTAAATGTAAAATATTTTCATGAAACTGTGAAACTTCTAGAAGAAAACATAGGAGAAAATCCTTATGAGTTTGGGAAGGACAAAGAGTACTTAAACATGACATCAAAAACATCCATAAAAGAAAGTCTACACATGAATGTCATCAACACTTAAAAAATTACCCCGAAAAAAAATATTGTTAAACAAATTTTGAAAAAGTTTTTAAATTTTTAAATACTCTAGAATAAAATATGTTCAAACTGCATATCTGATAGAGGATGTATTATATATGTAAATATATAAAATATGTTTTTTATAGTAAAACATATCAGCTGTAATAAAAAAATCCAATTAGAAAATTGGCAAAAACCATAGACAGATATTTCACTAAAAAGAATATACAGATGACAAACACATGAGAAGACACTCAGCATCATTAACCATTAAGAAAATTCTACTGAACCCATGAGAGACACCACTATGTGACTATTACAACAGGAAGCCTTAGAAATGCTGACAATACCAAAAGCTGATGAGGATGAAAAAAAAAAAGGCAACTGGATCATGCATGTTTTTGGTGTTACTGAAAAGTGACACAGCCACTGTAGAAATTGATTTGGCATTTTCTTATAAAGTTAAATGTACACATATCATATTACCCAGCAATCTCACTACTAGGGCTCTATCTTAGAGAAATGAAAAGTGATTTTAAATAAAAACCTGCACAAGAGTGTTTATCAAATTTCTATTTATAATTTCCCTAAGCTGAAACAACCAAAATGCCCTTTAGCAAATGAATTAATGAAAAAATTCTGGTACATCTAGGAAATAGGATACTACTCAGAGAATGAAAATGAACGAATTTATGGTTCACACAATAATTTGGATGAATTTCAGGTGCATTATGTTAAGTGAATAAAACCAGTCTTCAAAGTTCCATGCTATGTGACTCAATATGTGTGACGTTTTCTAAGAGACTGAACTATACAGATGGAGATCAGATCATTTACTGCCATGGACTGGGGCTAGGCAGATGGTGTGCCTATAGAAGAGTAGCATGAGGACTTTCTTCGGCTGAAAAAATTGTTCTGTATCCTGATTATGGTGATGGGTACACAAATCTATTCATGTAACAAAGTTCATATGACCGCATGTCAAAATAAGACAGTAAATTCTACTATTAGTTAATCAAAAGATACTCTAAAGGATCGTAGAAGGCATTGAGTTTGATCCCTTCATTCAATGCATGATCAAAATTAGACCTAGATTTTATGTATCAGTTGCCTAAAATTATGCAATCATGTATTAGTAAGACTGAGAGTCCCTTTAGAGTTCTGATTGATCATAAATGCTGGAACAAGCCTCAGGCTTCCTGACACTGGATCAAATTGTTTTCCCCGTACAATATTACTTTAGGTAATGAAAAACAGTGGTTAATTATCTAATAAATAATTCTTCTAAAAGCTTGCTGTAAATGATATGTCCTCAGATCATCTTTAAGTTAGAAGATAAAATTATCTTGAGTAACATTTGTCTTCTACCTTTGTGTCTCAACTATAGTGCTAGATTTTTCAACTTGCTTCTTATCAATGAGCTGCGAAAAAAGATGAGTATTTCTATGAAGTTCTGATTGATCATAAGTGCCAGAACAATTTAGAGGAAGTAGAAGAATGAGGCAACTAGAAATACCTCAACATGTCTAGAATTTGCCAAATACTGAATCAAAGCATCAGGAGGGAAGAAATCACTTGCTTCCTACCCATGATTTGAGTCATCTCCTGCTCACTCAGCCACTTCAAAAAAGGAATTACAACAACTAGAGCCACAGAACAGTTGGAAGTCACAGTTTATCTTTGACTAGTTAAAAATCAATTGTAGTGAAAAAGATACAAGAACAAATAGAAAGTGCTAGCCTGGCCAAATAGCCACAACCAATAATTATTTAAAATGTTGTTGTCAAGGAAAGAAAAAAAATACAAGAGGGAGAGAAAGAACAGTTAAAAATCAGAAATATAGAAAAAAGAATAATACATGAACAATGAAAAGATTTAATTATAGCTCCATATCAAATATCCTGGCAGGCCTCCAGGGAAGAGAAAGAAAAATAAGATACTGTATGTGTTAAGAAGAGCTTGGATTTGGGAAAATATCAGATCTTAACAGAAAGTGTACCTAAACTATTTTATCAAATTATTTTACTGGCCTAAAAATAGAAAATATTCAGCAGGCTAAATTAATCAATTAATTATACTACGGCTAAGCTAAACTTGGAATCCTCATTTGATTGTCTACTGATATTTACACAAAACTTAAAAAGCAATAATAGGTAGAAAAATTATTTTTCATTTTTCATATAGGTCATATTTTAAAAATTCATATTTCATATTTATAAATTAATGCTTACTATAGTTAATGTGTTTGCCTGTGGATTCAAGTCTATCTACCTAAATGTATTATCTAATAGAGTTTAGTTTAAAAAGAAAAAGAAAATAAGGTAGAATGTAAACTCTATGAGCTTAGGAATATTTCTTTTGTTCACTGATGGGACCCACATAACCAAAACAGTGCCTTGCACATAATATGTGTTTTAAAATAATTGATAAAGAAATATACATTTGGTGAACAATAGATGTATGTGTGTGGCACAACTAAGAATACTGTAATATCTTGCATGTCACTTCCCTTTTTGGTAATATGTAGCATTAAGCTTTCCTTATACAAATAACTGAAAATGGTGCATAAACATTTTTAAAATTTAGAAAATTATTTTAAAGCCTATGTAATAATGAGTTATTAAATCAACATTTAGTTGAAGGAAGAAATGTAAAAGGATAAGCAGAAAACCAAAGTCTACTTTGCCTTGTAAGCATTCTCGATGCATACTAAGATCTTAAATTTGATGACATACAGGGGTACAAAGGCTGCAAAGTTAAGAAAAAGTAACAGGAAACTCTCCCTAAGTTCGAGGCTTGATAGAACTCTCATGTTAGAGTGAATTAGAAGTCAACTCATACTCACCCATGTGATGGGCTTGCATAATTTATGAATGACATAAATTGACACACTAAAGAACTCCATTAAACTCAAGCAGGAGAAAAGAGAGACAAAAGAGGGAAACAGAGAGAGAAAGAGAGGAAGAAGGAGACAAGGAAGAAGAAGGAAAGGAAGGGAAAAAAAGGAAGAATATTTTACCTAGACACATCACAGAGAAACTGCCAGATAATAAAGACAAATAGATGTAGAAATGAAGACAGTAAATAAAAAATAATATTCATGAACATTAACAAAGTACAGCAATATATAAAAACAATACTACATTGTTATTGGGCTTACTTTCAGAAGTACAAATGGTATACATCATTAACAGATACAAGATCTGAGTTACAGAAAGTTTAGGTACTTGTCACACATTATACAAAAATAAGTAATAAAGCTTGGATGTGATATATACCTCTCCTGCATAGAGCTCTGTACTAGAACTGTACTACTTTGAGGAGGTAGGGTTCTCTCTCTGTAACTCATCTTCCTGATGAGTAAATGTCAGATATTAATACTTATCTCTGGGATTATTTTAGACAAATAATATTAATGAAGCACGTCACACATTACTGACCAACATAACAAGAAGTAAATAGACAAGCACTTGAGTTACACAGAATTACTGGCCCAGTCCATGACACTAATTCCTCACATTTGCCTTCTAGTTGAAATTCAACCCTAACACACATGATATGTAATTACTGAAAAAAGATACATTGTTTTGTATTCAAGTGTATGACAGTCATAGTTATCTTAAAGTTTTAAAACATGTCCCCTTTCAA
This sequence comes from Pan troglodytes, assembly GCF_028858775.2. Lineage (NCBI taxonomy): Eukaryota > Metazoa > Chordata > Mammalia > Primates > Hominidae > Pan > Pan troglodytes. Next base: position 24,581,458 of record NC_072408.2, on the reverse strand, counting down.
TTCACATAATACTTTATATTGCTGCTTTGATGCTCACTGATTCCCACTTTATATTTGTAACTATATATCAAGATATTTAGTTTTCTTTTTGAATTTTTAAGCCTCTTAACATTCCAAGAGTGTGCTGGGAGTCATACATGATCAATCTTGGAATTTCCAATGATTCATAATGATAATGTACAAAATAAGAAGTACAGAATATCTATGGAAAATCATGAAAATGTCAGATATTGATACTTATCTCTGGGATTATTTTAGACAAATAATATTAATGAAGCATGTCACACATTACTGACCAATATAACAAGTGATGGGCTAAATAAATGAATCAATCAGGACTAGTGCTATAAGAAAATTAAGATTGGGCCTTGAACTTATATTTTTAAACTTTAGACAGAAAACTAGTATTTCCTGTCTTTTTCAGAGCCGTTATGCCAACATTTTAATGAAGAGAATGTAGGGGATTGAAATTCCGACCATAGCAGGTAGGCTATAAACAGATTCCCAGAAAATCATTCAAGTATCTCACAGTCTTATATCGTCCTAAAGTGATATAAGTTGATGTGTGTCTTTATATAGCCTATGATATTAATGGCCTATTTTTGTATCATTAAAGGAAGAAAGAGATAAAGTTACAAAATGTTTTGAATATGGAAGAATAACCCAAGTGGAAACTATCCTTTAGCTTAAATCAAATGGATTGGAGTTCCCTACATTCATTTAAATGAATTTTTACATTCATTTAAAAAATGCCTAACTGCTGTCTTTAAAGCAATATTGCACCTGCTAATGTCACACTGAATACCATATGCATATGCAAGCTCTCTCTTTAGAGTTCTCTTCTAAAAATGGTGATATTCCACCCTAGAGATAGAAAATGCGAGGAAAAAAGCACCAAGAATAAGATATTTTCCTTATTTAAAAGCAGATGTGCTTTTCAAAGACGGTTTCTCTCTCATCATGCCTATGGCTACGCAATTAAATAAGATCTCGGATGTGTTAATGGGAGGAGAGCTTACACATTGTGAGCACCAAAAGTGTCTTGAGTAACTAGTCAATCTTAGAGAAATACAGATATAGGCTTCAGTAATCTTTCTATAGAAAGCTAGAGAACTGATCTCCAGGACTTGGCAATGAAGTCAAACTCTGAGGATGCAACTAAAGTATCAATATGTAATAAAAAACTTTAATATGCAGAAGCAGTACAGCCTACTGAAAGTTTGTACTGTTTGCATGAGACTGAGAAAACCTAAGACATAACCATGTCCAACTAAAACAATTTTATAAGCTTCCAATCAGCAAACCAAGACAGTCTTTGCTTTGAAGCACTAGAGAGCCTGAAGTTATAAACATTTACCATCAATAATCAATGCTACAAATAATTATTTGAAGGGTTTTATTATTCATCTCTTGTGAGTGAATCTATTTCAAAGAAGTTAGGGCACAAGAAAAGCAAGAGCTACTCTGCGAAATATTTGCACTTAGAATGAGGGGAAGTTCATTTAAAAATTATTCAAACTTTCAAATTCCAAACATCGCAGTAGAGATGAATAGAAAATAAGCCAGTATACAATTAAATTAATCAAATATAACTGCAGGTAATAAAAGAAAACAAAGAAGAGAAAAAGAATGGGGGCATAAGCTATAAACAAAAATAGCAAAATTTTCTGGGATATATTGTCTTAGAACCAGAAATATTTTATTTCCTTTCAAAAACAGGCCTTCATTTTTACTGTTTGATTTTATCTCTTTATACTGCCATCATTACTACCTTCATCAATATTGTCTACATGGTTATAATTTTATCATTATTAGCATTCATATTATTCCTACTTAATGCCTAAAACTTATAACAATACTGGAGATAAAAATATAAACTTTAAAAATACATGAGGAAAAAAGTATAAAAGTGATAGGGACAGGGGCAGAGAAATTATTGGCTGATGGGGGCGAGTCCCTGGAAAAGTGCCACTCTCAAGCTGAAAAGCCTGAGACCGCAGCCCAAACTGATCATTTCTATACCTGTTTTTCCAATCAAATGCTGCCTTTACCTAAACTACCCATGACCCGCCTTGCCCCATCTTGTGGATATAAAGACCTCAGACTCAGCCAGCAGAGGGGAGAAGCAGCTGTATGTCAGAGACTACAGCTGGAGCTCAGAGAGAAGCTGCTTGACGTCAGAGTAACAGCTTTACAGCAACCTCAGAGAGGAATTCGGCCAGATGGGCGGACGTCAGGGGGAGATTACCTTCCTGTCCCATCCCCTTTTTAGTCCCCCTTCCCACTGACAGCCACTTCCATCAGCAGTAAAATCTCCCGCATTTACCATTCTTCAGTTCATTCATGTGACCTCGTTTTTCATGGATGCCCGGCAAGAGCTCAGGAGCCACGAGTGCAGAGACAAAAGGGCCCACTGAGCTTTTAACATTTAAGGTGTACACGGAAGGCAGAGCTAAAAGAGCACTGTAACTCTCCCTCTAGGGCTTCAGGGGTCCTGGGCATCCACTACAAGATGCTGCCACAGAGTCCGCATGGAGTTTCCTCCTGCTGGTGCCCAAAAGTGCTCACCCCAGCTTCTGCACCAACTCATCTCTGTGCTCCCTCCCTGGAGGGGTGAAATGCAGTGGGTCCCATAGTGGAGTTTGCCCCTAAACAGTGCCGAAGTATCTGGCTACTTCCAGCACTCCTGCACTCCAATTCCCACCTCATTCGCCTGTGCCCTCCCTCTCTCAAGGAGTTGAGAACTGTGAGCTGAGTAAATGAGGCACCCCGTTGTGAGTTCTGTGAAGGGGTCAGGGAAATATCCTGCCTCAAAAGTACATGAGGACATTAAGAGAGTTGTAAATTTGAAATAAACTGGCTAGAAGAATAAAATATGTATAGAGAGTATAAATTTTGATAGAATATTAAACCAATACCATTCTGCAGCGAGTTGAGCTTCCAAACAATGCTAACAGTGAAAATAAGATCAGTGGTGGGATAGGAGGAGCTGAAAGTTCCCTGAAAACAAATGGTTCAGTGGGAATATTACCAAATATTTTGCTTAAAATAAAAATATTGAGGTTTATACTTGTTATGTCTTTATGGGTTTACATTTTATCAATGTAAGATGAACATTTTGCCCCATCTAAAATGTTTTATATTAAATTTTATTGTTATGACTTTAATAAGTAGGCATCTTTGTTTTTCTTTGAGATGTATTGAAAAAGTATTTTATGCACTGTTCCCAGGATAATATATATTATGTGCTTTTCCAAACTACCATGCATATCCTTAATTTTTATAATGATTCAGAAATCTAGCCCTTTTACATTATTATACTAATATACTTAATCTTATGACTTTTATATTTCCTTGCCTTTCTTTGACTTTTTTGCTTTATTTTTCCACTTCTTCAAGTAATAAAGTAAAATTTTAAAATAAATTTTTATTCTTTTGTAGTAACTTCAAAAATTTCTGAAGGTATATTACAATTTATTTTTCTCTAGTTTTCAGAATCTAGAATCTCCTTTTGTGACCACTGAGGAAATTAACACAAATTATTTTTGATCCTTTATAAATAGTAACAATAGAATCAGTATTAATTGTAGAATTGGATATATATCATTAACTGGCATGTCTTCACTTGCTATGAGATGGAAATCATGTATTTTTATTATTTCTTAATTTTCTTCTCCTACACCATTTTATATAGGAATGTATTGGCTTTCGTTCGCTTTAACATTTAGTCCATGGATTACAGAATATCTATGGAAAATCATGAAAAACAAAGCAAGAGGAAAGTATATCACTTAAAGAGCTCAGAATTTGATATGCAAAGGTTGAAGAGACATAGGGTTTTTCTTTGGGGAAAATAGTTACATATATATTTTTAATATAAGTCATAAATAAAGTTGTGAGGGGGTTTGGCCCCCCTCCCTTTTTATGATAATATACAGCCAAAAAGGGGACACTGAAAGATATTTGCCAATTTCTTAGTCATCCAGCAACAGAACCGCTGAACCTCTCTCCTACTTTTGGAGCACCTCCCATCTTATGAGGCAGAAGTCTTATCATAAATGCTAAAAACCCCAAATCCTTTGAACTGAAAGCATGGTTGTAAATTCCATTAATTATATAAACCTCCTGTAGATTTTTATTGAATCAGTAGAGATCATAGAGAATTTAATCCAGTGGAGGTAGCAGGAGTGAGGAAATAGCATCAATTTCCACAGAGAACCATCAAATAGGTTGCAGATCTAGCAGGAGTATTCAATAAAGAGTGTCAGCTTCATTGTGAGAGAGGAGAAAGTGTAGGATCTGCTCTTTGCAACAATACACTAATGTGTTACCTGAACAATATGCTCAGTGCTTTTCAAAACACAGGCTAAAACAAATGATGAACAAAGGAAAAATAATTAAACTGGAGTAAAGTTTAAAAATATAGGAAGTTATAAATTATAAAATACACAAATATTTTAAGCATAAAAATCATTTCAATTTTAACAACAATATAAATGAGTTAATTTATAGCATTAAAAGGCAGAGACCATCTGATAGATTAAATTAACAAAGCAGAATAAATGCACAAAAAATCATTTATATCTGTTAAAATATAATTAAAACAAGAATGGAAAATGCATTTTTTACATTATAATGTACTTAAGATAACATGTATTATTTTAACCAACTTCTCTCTCACCTACCTACAGTAATTTGATTTTTGCAAGAAATACAGGACACCTATTCTGCAGTAAGAAAACACTATTATTATCTTAGCATCATTATAATGGATGGGTTTTTATCCTGTTACATGAAAAGATATCAATATCTATGAAATATAAATAAAAATGATACCGACCTAAGTTCAGGTAATGAAAGTGTATTGCTTCATGTGCCAAGTGAATGACAATGGCTCCTTTAGTTTTCCAGGTTTTTGAAATACAGGAGATAAATCCCTTGACAGCTCAAGAATGAAATAATAGGTATCAAAGGCTTTTCTTTCTCTTGTTTATTTCCTCCAATAAAGTGGCCAATCTGGCACAGCAAATGAAACGCTGAATTTAACAAGCAACTTCACGTGCAATAAATTATTGTCATTTTTCGAAGTCTATTTGAATTCCAGACTGGCCAAACATATCTTTTAATGTTAACACACACATTATTTCAAACTTTGTTCTAAGACTTTGCAATTATCTCGTTTAATGCTTACAATAAATCACTCTAGCAGGTAGACAATACTTTTTCTTTGCATTTACAAATAAGAAAATGCAGGTATAGAAAATTAAAAAAAAATTGTCCTAGAAAATGCAAATAGTAAGTGGTAGACTTAAAATTTGAATTAGTGTGTCTGTTTCCCTTAACTAAGCTCTTAATGCCACCCAGATGCCTCTGGGTGTCATGAGGCTGTCTCCAAAATTGGTCAAGTCCTAAATATTGCATTAATGTCTTTGATTTACTCAGAATGTGAGAAAACTTTGGATTTTCTATAAAGAAAGGACTTCATGGACTTCAATTTGACACTTCTTATCACAATATTTTATATTTCATTACTCATAGAAATCAGTGTAATACAGTTTCCAACTTTATCTCTTCCCACTATACCACAAGAGCTGTTTAATAAAACATCAGGTTTTTTTTTTTTAGGTTCTTTGAGCCATCAAAAGCATCCGATAGTTTTCCCTTACAATATAGTACTCTATATTTTCAAACTTATGTTCTAATTTTCATATTAGAAAAAAATTCCCAACAAAAATTGTCATAAATTAGAAAGCCATTGAATCAAATTTTATGTTATCTTAACCTATAAGAAATCACAGATTTTTTTTCTCCCAGATCTCTTAACATATATTGAGCCAAGGATTTTGAAATTTTGTTTAACTTCACAGTGTAATTAGAAGCCACAAGCCATTCCACCTTCTTTCAGTTCTTCATGCTCATCATACTGTTTGGTGCCAGTGGCTACTGGATGCCTCAAAGCTTTGCCTTCACTGGGAGTTTTATGATTCTTGATCAAATGCACTAATTTTATTACCATTCAGCCTCTAAAGACGGTGGGCTGCTCGAGTAACATCTTTTTGTACTATTAGCTACAACCTTACTGAAAGATTTCCATTTTCTGTTGCCTCAATGTGGCACCAAATACTATATCAGTTTTAATAATTGCCACAACACTACACACTCTGGTTAGTTTAAGAATACAGATTATTTGTTGAAGGATATCCCAGAAATCTGTGATACAGTCAGGAGTTCAAATTCAAAAGCTGATTTAGTGAGCACACAACTGTTGTTTACACACAATACAATACATTAACGTGTTCAGAAGCTTTGCAACTGCTGCCTTTAAAAGGCCTCCAGTGTTACATCATCTAAAGATTGAGACTTTTCAGTGCTTTATTTTTCAGGTTGCTTATTTCTTAATTAAAATATCACCGACTCTATTTGCTTGGCAGTTCCGAAATCACATGTTTCCAGTCTCCAGAATAAAGGGAAAAGTGGAGAGTAAATATCAACTTTCCCATTAGAAAAGAAGAACTTATGAGACTTTCTCCAAACATAAATGGCTGCCCAAAGGATTCTGCGTCACCACAAAAATAATAATATTAAAAATGTGTAAGCTTTCTCACTCCTTGAATGTTAGAAAACATTAATTTTATTTTCTTATTTGAATTATGCATGGATTAGACATAAATTTATTATTTTTCCTTAGACATGTATTTTCAAGTATTGATTATTGCAAATTACACTCTGAAATTAATGTGCTGCTTGTGCTTATCATACAAAACATTCTTTGTTTTGTTTTGACAGTTTTCCAACGTGTCCTCTTCATCACTGATGTCTTGAAAATTCATTAGAATACATCAATACTTATTTATTGTATTAATATTTTTAATTGTTTCTTCTCAGCTATCAGTTGGCCTTTTCAGTCTGGATGGTACAAAACTTCATTTGGCTTAGAAAAACAATATTCTTACAATCAACTCTCTTTTTAACTACTCAAGTTTTAAAAGAATATTATTTTTACTACTTCCATTGTTTCACTTAATGCCTTACCATGTACACTTTTTATTAAAACCTAGAGGTTTTCTGTTGAGGTGATGTAGCAAAACCTCTCTTGTCAAGATCCTGAATGAACTCCAAAAGAACAAGCCCAAGGATATCTCATGTCTTTTTTTCTACAGTATATCACATGATCACATCCTCAATGATAATCCTGTTTTTCTGATTGGCTTTACACTCCATCTTCTTGATTCTTCCATCTTTCAGATTAGTCCACTGCCTATTTTGTTAGCTCTTTTCCCTTCCCCTAAAACTTAAACATGATTATGTTACAAGTCCCTTTGGTCAACTTTTCATTTACTTTATTTTATTTTATCGAGATATCTGATTTTCTCTGATTAGATTATTTTAATCCTTGTAGACAAATTGTAAATCTGTACTTAGAAATCTGTCTAGTCTTGAGAGCTTCAGTTACCTATATTACTATATGCTATACTTTTCTATCTAGATATCCTTTTTAAAACTCAATATACATAAAACCCAGTCTACTTATATAATTTCCTACAAGAAAAAAAATCAAATAAAAAATAACTAGATCCTTCTAGGGATCCACCTTGCAGTAATGAGACCCAAAAATTCAGAACTGAGTTTCTTATTAACTTTTTCATAACCAAGGTGAGCTGATCCAGGAATAAAGAAATAGGATGGAGGAAGCCTTGTTATTTACATTTTCATGATTTTTATCTCAATGCGTTCAGATGCCCTAGTATCCAAGGATGAATGCTTTCATCAGGAAACATTGTTATGCTTGACTGTAAACTGGAAGCTGAGATTGACTGATGGCCATGTTAAGCTCATCTTGCCAATGAAACAAAATGCAGAAAAACAACTACTATATTTGCTTAGGAGACTTGTTAAAATTACCGTGGAGAAATTGGGTTGCTACAACACAATAGGAACAAGGAGAAATATATCTGGAGTCCAGGGTTCACTGGGGCTCCTTTTTTTTTTTTGAGACAGAGTCTTGCTCTGTTGCTCAGGCTGGAGTGCAGTGTGCGATCTCGGCTCACTGCAACGTGCGCCTCCCAGGTTCAAGATTCTCCTGCCTCAGCCTCCCGAGTAGCTGGGACTACAGGCGCATGCCACCACACCCAGCTAATTTTTTTTATTTTTAGTAGAAATGGGGTTTTATCTTGTTAGCCAGGGTCTCAATCTCCTGGCCTCGTGATCTGCCTGCCTTGGCTTCCCAAAGTGCTGGGATTAGAGGAGTGAGCCACCATGACCGGCCCACTGGAGCACCTCTTATATCTTCTTGCCCAACAATTCTAATCAACAGAATGTTATGGCAACTGAATAAACACAACACCAATAAGAACTTAGATCCTGCTAGAATGAAGATCTTTTTAATCCACTAAGTAAAATCTAGCCAATCTAGCTAAGGTGCTAGCAGAAGGTAAAGGTAACTACAAATGTATAATTGAAGAAGGAACCATGATTACCAACTTAGTCCTCAAAACTTGCCACAGGGAGGGACTATAGTGCTATATTATATTGCATATAATTGTGTTATTTTATCGTATTTTCCCCTCCTACCTTATATTAAGTGTCCTAACAATTTGCTTTCCTGTTGTCATTTGTCATTACTCTGTGATAATATAGATGGATAAGACTTTAAATATTTTCTCTTTCCAGTAGATAATATTCTAGTAAGATTAAGTACAAAAGTGGATGTTAAGGGGTAAATGGAATGGATGGTGTGAGATATCGTCTCTTTGCTCTTCAGATCTGCTTTCTACACATTTCTTCATGCTTTATCCCATGGTAGGCTGATCTATAGGTACTGATTTAATAGGTTCCCTTCTTCTGACTTCCAGTTTGGATGCCATTGGAAAAATGCAGTAGGAGATTACAGGATAGAAAAGAGTAAACTCAGATTATTTAACACTCTAATGGTGAACACTTTATGATGAATTTTTTTCAACAGAAAGCCACTTTTAAATTGGGGAAAATTATCTCTTTTGCTGAGTCTAGATTTAGGAATGGAAGAGCTTTCCTGCTTCAAATTTATGTTTCCTGCACTATACGGTAACAATATCCTACATCTTTCTTGTTTCTTTATAATTAGTTGTAATTTAAATAAACCCACCTGGTCTTTCCCCCAATTTTAATATCCTAAAATAAATGATGCATTTCTTCTTATGACCCTAAAAACTAAATTATCCATTCCTCAATGCCAGAAGTAAACACCAACCTGAAGATGGTATGAATCCTTTCCAAACATGTTTTATATTTTCTCTACCTATACTCATGCATTTAAATGTTTTGTATTATGTAAAGTGTGCTTTTATTTTAAAAAATTCCAAATTGTAAAGTTATACTTTCACAATTGGCAGGTTTCATTTGAAAATAGTTCCTAGTTTATCAAGTATCATAAAAATAGAAACAAACATTAATGGTAGCAAATAGGAAACAGTAACAAATATGATAGATATTAATCCAATTCTATCAATAATCACGTTTAGTTTCAATTGCCTAAGTACCAAATAAAAGAGATTTTCAGAGTGGATAAAAAATGACGCCCAACTATATGATGTCTACAACAACCCACTCCATATATAAACATACATAAACAGACATATACAGTAAAAGTAAGTAAATGAAGAAATGAATAGCATACTAACACTAATCACAATAACATGGAAATAGCTATATTAAGGAAGAAAAGTTGTCAGGGGTAAAGAGGGGCATTACATTCTGAAGAAGGGGTCAATTCTCCAAAAAGGCATAACAATACTTAATTTATAGGTGCCTGAAAATAGAGCATCAAAATACATGAGGAAAAAAATGAACGGAATTGCAAGAAGTAAATAAATCCACTATGATAGTTACAGACTTCAACATCCTTCTCTTAGAAATAGAACAGCAGTTAGAAAATTAATAAGGACACAGTTGAACTCAATGGCATCAATCAATTCAATAGAATTGATCACTATAGATTACTTCATCCAACAACAGCACAATACACATTATCAAATTCATGTGGAATATTCACCAAGGTAGACTACATTCTGAGACATAAAAAACACCTTAACAAATTTTAAAAGGATAGAAATCACAGCCTCGAGTGGTGGTGATGTCTGTAGTCCCAGCTACTTGGGTATCTGAGGCAGGAGAATCCTTTGAGCCTAGGTGTTAGAGGCTTCAGTGAGCTATGATTACATGACTGCACTGCACCCAGGGTGACAGAGTAATACCCAATCTCAAAATAAAATAGTAAAATAAATCATACCATATATATTAGCCCGTTTTCACACTGCTGATAAGACATACCCGAGACTGGGAAGAAAAAGAGGTTTAATTGGACTTATAGTTCCACATGACTGGAGAGGCTTCAGAATCATGGTGAGAGGTGAAAGGCACTTCTTACATGGCATCAGCAAGAGAAAAATGAGGAAGATGCAAAAGCAGAAACCCTTGATAAAACCATCAGATCTCATGAGACTTATTCACTATCATGAGAATAGCATGGGAAAGACCAGCCCCCATGATTCAATTACCTCCCCCTAGGTCCCTCCCACAATACGTGGAAATTCTGGGAGATACAATTCAAGTCGAGATTCGGGTGGGGACACAGCCAAACCACATCATTCCATCCCTAGCCCCTCCAAATCTCATGTCCTCACATTTCAAAACCAATCATGCCTTCTCAACAGTCCCCCAAAGTCTTAACTCATTTCAGCATTAACCTGAAAGTCCACAGTCCAAAGACTTCTCTGAGACAAGGCAAGTCCCTTTTGCCTATGAGCCTGTAAAACCAAAAACAAGCTAGTTACTTCCTAAATATAATGGGCGGTACAGGTATTGGGTTAATACAGCCATTCCAAATGGGAGAAATTGATCAAAACAAAGGGGTTACAGGGCCCACACAAGTCCAAAATCCAGTGGCGCAGTCAAATTTTAAAGCTCCAAAATGATCTCCTTTAACCCTAGGTCTCACAACCAGGTCATACTGATGCAAGAGGTGGGTTTCCATGGTCTTGGGACTCTGTGTGGTGGCTTGAACCCCAGTTTTCACTTTTGCACTGCCTTGGCAGAGGTTCTCCATGAGCCCCTATGCCCCCCACCCCACCCCGCCACACCAAACTTTTGCCTGGGCATCCAGTTGTTTCCATACCTCTTCTGAAATCTAGGCAGAGGTTCCCAAACCTCAATTCTTGACTTCTGTGTACATGCAGGCTCAACACCACATGGAAGCTGCCAAGGCTTGGAGCTTCCACTCTCTGAGGCCACGACCCAAGCTCTATGTTGGCCCCTTTCAGCCATGGCTAGACCAGCTGGGACACAGGTTACCAAGTCCCTAGGCTGCACACAGCACAGGGACCCTGGACACAGCCCATGAAACTACTTTTTCCTCCTGGGCCTCTGGGCCTATGATAGGAGGGGCTGCTGTGAAGGTCTCTGGCATGGCCTGGAGACATTTTTCCCATGGTCTTGGGGATTAACGTTACTCTCCTTGGTACTTAAGCTAATTTCTGCACCTGGCTTGAATTTTTCCCCAGAAAATGAGTTTTTCTTTTCTACTGCATTGTCAGGCTGCAAATTTTCTGAACTTTTATATTCTGTTTCCCTCATAAAACTGAATGCCTTTAGCAGCAACCAAGTCACCTCTTGAATGCTTTCCTGCTTAGAAATTTCTTCAGTCAAAAACCTTTCATCATCTCTCTCAAGTTCAAATTTCGACAAATTTCTAAGGCCAGGGCAAAGTGCTGCCAGTCTCTTTGCTAAAACATAACAAGAGTCACCTTTACTCCAGTTCCCAACAATTTCCTTATCTCCATCTGAGACCACCTCAGCCTGGATTTTATTGTTCATATCACTATCAGTGTTTTGAGAAAAGCCATTCAACAAGTCTCTAGGAAGTTCCAAACTTTCCCAGATTTTGCTATCTTTTTCTGAGCCCTTCAAACTGTTCCAACCTCTGCCTGTTACCTAGTTTCAAAGTCGATTCCACATTTTCAGGTATCTTTTCAGCCACACCCCACTCCTAGTACCAATTTACTATATTAGTCTGTTTTCACACTGCTGAGAAAGACATACTTGAGAGTGAGAAGAAAAAGAGATTTAGTTGAACTTACAGTTCTTCATGGCTGGGGAGGCCTTAGAATCACGGTGGGAGGCAAAAAGCACTTCTTTCATGGTGGCAGCAAGAGAAAAAAGCAAAAGTGAGAACCCCTGATAAAACCATCAGATCTTGTGAGACTTATTCTCTATCACAGGAATAGCATGAGAAAGACTGGCCCCCATGATTCAATTACCTCCCCCGGGTCCCTCCCACAACATGTGAGAATTTTAGGAGATACAATTCAAGTTGAGATTTGGGTGAGGACAAACCCAAACCATGTTACCATGGATGCATTCATACCACAATGGATTAAAATTAGAAATCAGTGATAGAAAGACAACTGAAAAATTCCCCTATACATGAAGAATGAATAACATACTTCAAGATAAAACATGGGTCAAGAAATAATATCAAATTTTAAAATATTTTAAACTTAATAAAAATGTAGTTTATGAAAGTTTATAGAATGCAGTGAAAGCAGGGCTGAGAGAAATTTATGAGATTGAATGGATATATATTTTTGTTGTTGTTGTTGTATTTTGTTTTTGTTTTTGTTTTGAGACAGACTCTTGCTCTGTTGCCCAGGCTGGAGTGCAATGGCGCAATCTTGGCTCACTGCAGCTTCTGCCTCCCGGGTTCAAGCAATTTTCCTGCCTCAGTCTCCCGAGTAGCTGGGATTACAGGAATGCACTACCACGCCTGATTATTTTTTGTATTTTTAGTAGAGATGAGGTTTCACCATGTTGGCCAAGCTGGTCTCGAACACCTCACCTCAGGTGATCCACCTGCCTTGGCCTCCCAAAGTGCTGGGATTATAGGCGTGAGCCACCATGCCCAGCAAAATGGATATATTTGAATAGAAGAAAGGTCTAAAATAAATAATATAAGATTCTACTTCAGGAAACTAAAAAAAGAACAAGTTAAATTTAAAATAAGCAAAAGAAAAGAAATAATAAAAGTTGGAACAGAAATTAATGAAAAGCGAAACAGAAAATCAATAGAAAAAAATGAAACTAATAGTTGATTCTCTGAAAAATCAATAAAATTGATAAACCTCTAATCAGGCTAAGGATTAAAAGGAAGACACAAATTACTAATAACAGAAATGACAGAGCCTATGGATGTTAAATGGATAACGAAAGAATACTATTGATAACTATGCACACAAATTTGATAACCTAGATAAAATGGATCAATTTCTTGACATTTGGGAAAAGGCAAAATTATGGAGACTGAAAAAAGATCAGTGGAGGAGGAATAGATGAATAAATAGGAGGAGGACAATATTTTGTAGGCAATGTACATACTCAATATGACAATATAATGGGGATATATATCATTATACATTTTTCAAACCCACAGAAATACAACAAGAATGGATCCTAATATAAACTGTGAACTTTGGGTGATAATGCTGTGTCAGTGCATGTTTATTAATTGTAAGAAATATACCACCTTGGTGGAAGATGTTTATAATTGGTGAGGCTATACATGTGTAAGGGCAGTGGGTATATGGAAAATCTCTGTATCTTCCTCTCAATTTTAAAGAGAAGCACAACTTCTCTTTAAAAAGTCTTTAAAAGCCAATTGAAGCATTTAAATTAAGTTTTAAAAAAAGTTCAGGCAAGAATAAACAAGTGGAAAAATAAGAAGGAACATACAGAAAGCAAATAAAATGTCAGACAAATTCTACCACGTGCAATTTACATTAAATGACAGTGGACCAAATTTTCCTATTAAAATATAGAGATTGACAGAATAGATAAAACACAGAAGCCAAAAGTAGACTCTTGAAAAAGGTTAACAAAACTGATAAAACTCGAATTAAACAGAAAGAGATCACAAACTACCAATATCAGTCATGAAATACCAGTTCTTACCAACATCAAAAATGTAAGAGAATATAATGAACATCTGTCAACAAATCTGACAACTTAAAAAAATTAAGAATTTTTCCTCAAAATTTTTCCTAATATGTCAGAAAATAAAGCAAACATCTACATAGTAATATATCTATTACTATTTTTAAAATAAAAATCAAGAACCTTTACATAATACTCCAGGTCAAGATGGTTTTACAGCTCAATTATGTCAAGTATTTAAATAAAAATAAAACCAATTCTCCACACCTCTTTCCGAAAGTAGAAGAGAAAGAACAGAACTAGATCTACCAAGGTAATCAATCATTATAAAGATATTACTGGATTAATAATTTCAAACTCTGGATGATGTTAACTCACCAGAATGAATTTACTTAGAACTTCCCAACACACATTCAAAATTAGGTTTTCAGGTTGATTCTTACGATGCCACTGATATACCAAGTGGGGACTGATACAGCTTGTATCTGTGTCTGGACCCAAATATCTGTTCAATTTTAATCCCCAATGTTAGAGGTGGGGCCCTCACACAGGGGCCCCACTGGGGCACTGCCTACTGGAGTTATGAGAAGAGGACCACTGTCCTACAGGCCTCAGAATGGTAGAGGCACGGACAGCTTGCACCATGTACCTGAAAAGCTGCAGGCACTCAAAGTCATTCCTGGAGAGCAGCCTTGGGGACTGAACCCTGGAAAGCCACAGTGGCAGAACTGCCCAAGGCCTTCTGAGCCCATCCCTTACACCAGCGTTCCCTTTATGTGAGACATGGAATCAGTGGAGATTATTTTGGAGCTTTAAGATTTAATGAGTGCCCTGCTGGGTTTAGGAGTTGCATAGAGACTGTATCCCCCTTCTTTTGGCCAATTTCTCCCTTTTGGAATGGGTGTATTTACCCAATGCCTGTACCTCCACTGTGTCTTGGGAATAACTAACTCGTTTTTGGTTTTTTTGTGGTTTTTTTTGTTTTTTTTTTTGTTTTTTTTTTTTTATGTTACAGGCTCATAGGTGGAAGAGACCTGCATTGCCTCCAGTGAGACTTTGGATTTTGGACATTTGAGTTAATGCTGGAGTGAGTTAAGATTTTGGGGATTGTTGGGAAGGCATGACTGTATTCTGCAGTTTGAGAAGGACATGAGATTTGGAAAGGGCTGGGGTGGAAGGATATGGTTTGAATCTGTGTCCCCACCCAATTTTTTTTTTTTTTTTTTGAGACAGAGTCTTGCTCTGTCGCCCAGGCTGGAGTGCAGTGGTGCCATTTCATGCCATTCTCCTGCCTCAGCCTCCCAAATAGCTGGGACTACAGGTACCCCCCACCACGCTTGGCTAATTTTTTGTATTTTTAGTAGAGATAGGGTTTCACCGTGTTAGCCAGGATGGTCTCAATCTCCTGACCTCGTGATCCACCTGCCTCAGCCTCCCAAAGTGCTGGGATTACAGGTGTGAGCCACTGCGCCCGGCCCCCACCCAAATTTTATGTTCAATTGTAATCCCCATGTTGGAGATGGGGCCTGGTGGGAGGTGAATTAAATCGTGGGGGCAGTTTCTCATGAATGGTTTAGCATCATCCCCCTAGCACTGTTCTCGTAATAGTAACTGAATGATTATTATGATATATAGTTGTTTAAAAGTGCGTAGCAACTCCCCGCTCTCTCTTTCTCTTGCTCTGGCCACATAAGATGTGCCTGTTTCCCCTTTGCCTTCTGCCATGATTGTAATTTTCCTGAGGCCTTCCCAAAAGCAGAAACTGTCATGCTTTCTGTAGAGCCTATAGAACCATAAGCCAATTAAACCTCTTTTCTTCAAAAATTACCCAGTCTTAAGTATTCATTTATAGCAGTGGAAGAACAGACTAATCCAGAGATGAAAAGTTTTATTATTCACATAATGAAGCGTTCTATAGGAGTGCACAGCAGTTGGTCCAAAAATGAATTGAGAGAGCCAGGAAAGATGACTAGCTTAGCTCATATGTTGGTACATTGATTATGTTGGTTATAAATTAGGTCTGGGATAATGTTTCCCGAGCATGGGTTTGGGTTTGTGTGGCTTGAACTTTCTATCAACTACAAAGGAGGGAACACTGACATTCCTATCAGCTTGATGGGGGCCAGAAGACAAAGGAGGTGTGGTGGGACTTGAATGCTATCAGAAATCAAACATTAAACAACAATGACATTCTTCTGGTTTTGTTTTGTTTTGTTTTTAATATTCTATTTTTTTTTGAAGTAAGACCGCTTAACATAAAATGTATCGTTTTAATAGATTTTTTTTTTTTAAAGACAGAGTCTTGCTCTGTTGCCCAGGCTGGAATGCAGTGGTGCAATCTTGGCCCACTGCAGCCTCCACCTCCCAGATTCAAGTGATTCTCCTTCCTCAGCCTCCTAAGTAGCTGGGACTACAGGCATGCACCACCATACCCGGATACTTTTTTTTTTTTTTTTTTTTGTATTTTTTGGTAGAGTTGGGGTTTCACCATGTTGTCCAGGCTGGTCTCAAACTCCTGACCTCAAGTGATCCACCCACCTCAGCCTCCAAAGTGCTGGGATTACAGGCATAAGCTACCATGCCAGGCCTTTTAATATATTTTTAAGTGTACAATATAATATTGATAACTTTAGGTACAATGTTGTGCAGCAGATTTCTAAAACTTAATTATCTTGCATGATATAAAGCTTTATACCTATTGATTTAGCAACTCTCCATTACCTCCTTTTCCATGCATCAACCATTATTCTGCTCTCTGGTTCTATGACTTTGATTATTTTAGACACCTCATATAAGTGGAATTATGCAGTATTTGCTCTTCTGTGACTGGCTTATTTCACTTAGTATAATGACCTTAAGTTTTATCCATGTTGTTGCATATTGCAGGATTTCCTTCTTTTTCTTCTTTTTACTAGTTGAATGGATAAAAAATTTATATATATATATATATAGAGAGAGAGAGAGAGAGTTAAAATCATGTAATATATATTACATATGAAAGTATATAAATGTGTGTATCATATGTTATATATGTTATATATACTAATAATATAAATAAAATATATGTAATATAATATATACTTCCTTATATAAAAAGTATTATATAATACATATTACATATAATAGTATATTTTATATATACTGTATGTACTCCTATATTATATATACTAATACTATATTACATGTAATAATATATTACATATAATTATTTATTTATATTATACATAACATATTATATATTCTATATAAAATATGTTATTTATATGTGTATGTTACATAATACATAATTTATGTGTATTATATGACATATATAATACATATAATTATTTATAATTTTAAATATATAATTATTATAAATATGTAATTATAATTAAAGACATATAATTATTTATAATTTTATTTATCCCTTCATGCATTCATGGACAATTAGGTTGCTTTTACATCAGGCCCATTGCAAATGCTACAATGAATGTGGGTGTGTTAATATCTCTTTAATATCCTAATTTTAGCTTTTGTGGATAAATATCCAGAAGTAGGATTGCTGAATTTATAGTGATCTATTCTTAAGTTTTTGAGGAACTTCTGTACTGTTATTCACAGTGGCAGCATCATTTTGCTTTCCTAATAGTGTATAAGGTTTTCAGTGTTCCCGCATTCTTACCAGCTCTTGTTTCTTCTTTTGTTTTGAGAATAGCCATTTGAACAGGTGTGAAGCGTTATTTTATTGAGGTTTTTATTTGCATTTCTTCATTACTAGTGATGTTGAACACATTTTTATATACCTGCTGATCACTGTATGTCTTCTTTTGTAAAGTATTTATTCAAGTCCTTTACTCATTTTCAACTGGTTGCTAAATTTTGTTTTTTTCTTTTTTTTTTTTTTGCTATTGAGCTCTGAGTTTCTTATATATTTTAGAAATTAAATTAGCTCTTTATTTGATATATGGTTTACAAATATTTTCTCCAATTCCATGAGTTGCATTTTTACTCTGTCGATTGTTTTCTTTGCTGTGTTTGATGTAGTAAACTTGCTGATTTTTGCTTTTGTAGTCTATGCTTTTGGTGTTACATATATTAAATGATTGCCAAGACCAATTTCATGAGGGGTTTTCTCAGTTTTTTATGTGGTTTGGCTTTGTGTCCCCACCCAAATCTCATCTTGAATCGTAATCCCATAATCCTCATATGTTGAGAGGGTCCCGGTGGGAGGTAATTGAATAATGAGGGCAGTTCCCCCTCATGTTGTTCTCATGATAGTGAGTTCTCACAAGATCCATGGTTTTATAAGGGGTTTATCCCTTCACTGGGCACTCATTCTCTCCTGCCACCCTATGAACAGGTGCCTTCCACCATGATTTTAAGTTTCCTGAGGCCTCCCCAGACTTGTGGAACTGTGATTTGATTAAACCACTTTAATTTATAAATTACCCAGTCTCAGGTATGTCCTTATTGCAGCATGAAAAAGGACTAATACAGTTTTCGTCCAGGAGATTTGTAGAGTTGAAGCTGACATTTAAATCTAACTCATTTTGAGTTAATTTTTTATATGGCATAGGATAAGGAACCAATTTCATTCTTTTACATGTGAATATTCAGTTTTCTCAACATCATTTGTTGAAGAGAGTCTTTCTTTCCCTATTGTGTATTTTTGGCACCCTTGTGAAATGGTATTTATCTTTGGGATGCAAGGATGTTTTAACAAGAGGAAATCAATTAATGTGACAAACCACATTAAGAATGAAGGATACAAATCACATGATCATCTCAATAAATGGAGAAAAATAGTTAGATAAAATCCAATACCCTTTTATAATAAAACTCTCAACAAACTAGGAAAAGCAAAAAATTTTCTCAATATAATAAAGGCTATATATAAAAAGCCCATAGCTAATATCATACTCAGTAAAAATCTAAAAGTTTTCCTTGATGACCAAGAGCAAACCAAGAATAGCCACTCTTGCCACTTGTATTCAACATAGTTCTGGAAGTCTGAGCCAGAGCAATTAGGCAAGAAAAAGATATAAAGACATCCAAATTGGAATGAAAGATGTAAAATTGTTCCTGTTTACAGATGACATGATCTTATATGTAGAAAACCTTATAGATTCCACAAAAATATTTTTAGAATTAATAAATTCAGAAAAGCAGCAGGACACAAAATCAACATGCAAAAATAAGTTGGGTAGGAAAATACAAATTAAAACCACAATGAGCTATCACCTCACATTTGTCAGAATGGCTATTATCAAAACGATGAAAAATAACAAGAGTCGGCCAGGATGTGGAGAAAACAGGAATGCTGTACACTGTTGATGAGAATGCAAATTAGTACACCCACTAGGAAAACTGTATGGATATTCCTCAAAAAACTAAAAATAGAATTACCATATGATCTGGCAATCACACTTCTTGGTTTTTACCCATGAGATTTGATATAAGTATGTTGAAAAAATGTCTGGACTCTTATGTTTATTGCAGCAGTATTCAAAATAGCAAGGTTATGAAACAAACTTGTGTCCATGATCAAATGAATGAATACAGAAAATATACACAATGAAATACTATTGAGTCTTAAAAAAAATTGTCATTTGCAACAACATGGATGGAATTGGAGACCATTACGCTAAGTGAAATGATGGCCAAAGGATATAAAGCCTCAATTAAACAGAAATAATATTTTAAAAATTACTTTGAGATACATTGCATGGTGTGTTTTTGTTTGTTTGTTTGTTGAGACAGAGTCTCACTCTGTCACCAAAGCTGGAGTGCAGTGGCACAATCTCAGCTCACTGTAACCTCCACCTCCCGCGTTCAAGTGATTCTCCTGCCTCAGCCTCCCAAGAGGCTGGGACTACAGGCACCCACTACCATGCTGAATTAATTTTTGTATTTTTAGTAGAGACAGGGTTTTGCCATGCTGGCCAGGCTGGTCTCAAAATGCTAGCTTCAAGCAATCCACCTGTCTCAGCCTCCCGAAATGCTGGGATTACAGGTATGAGACACTGTGCCTGGCAGTGTGTTGAACATAGTAAATAGTAACTTAATATTTACCATATTCATAAAGTGAATTTTATTTCAAAATCACTAATTCACAAAGTGAATTTTAAATGTTCTCACCACAAAAAAATAAGCATTTGAGGTGATGGGTATGTTAACTAGCTTGATTTAATTATTCTACATTGTATTCATAAATCCTAACAACAATAATTCTTTACTAGATAGCGTGACTTATTCTCAAACTATGATAATTAAACTATGATAATTCTTATATTGATGCAGATAGACAAATAAATTAATAGACTGGAATAAATAGCCCAGTAACAGACATGCATACACGAAGACAGTTTATTTGTTAAAAAAAAAAAAGTGACAATAGAGAAGAGTGAGGTAAATTGGACATCTATGTGGAAGAAAAGAAGAAAAATGGACTTCAACCACATTCCATATGTAGAAATCAATTTCGTTTGGATTATATATGTATGTAAGTAAAAAGTTAAGCAATAGGGAATTTTATAGGGTATAACAGAATATGTTAAGCATTGGCATGAAAGTAAATTGCTTAAATAAGGCACAAAATATAGCACTAGGAATAAAAATACCAGTAATTTCAAATACATCAAAATTGTAATTTTTTCCCTAGCAAATATCATCTATGAGAGAATGAAAATACAAACTGCAGAGTGGGAGAAAATATCTGTAATACAACATATATAAGCCACAAAAGTTTTTGTGTTCAGAATTTATAAAAATTTCTATAACTTAATAGGACAGACAGAAAAAGCTAAAGAGAAAATAGGTCCAAAACACGAAAAGCAATTTACAAAACTGGATATCTAAAAGGCCAATGAACAAAGAACAAATGTATGTAATCTCATAGTAATCAGAAAAGGACAAATTAAAACCACATTAGATACCATTATATAGCCACTAATGATAAGGTTGACAAGGGTTTAAGGGAATGAGAATTCCCATAAAGTGCCTATATCATAGTGAAATTTGGCATGTCCACTTGGAAAACTCTTTGACATTGTCTACCAAATTTGAATGTATGCATATTCTATGACTCAGAAATTTCCCTCTTCAATGTATAACTAATAGAATGCATGAGCAACAACAGGCATGTAAAAGGAATTGTAGAAGCATTAATTATAATATTCAAAAATTGAAAACAACTCAAATATCCATTAGCAACTCAGTGCATAAATAAGTTTTGGCTTATTCATACAATGGAATGCTAAACAGCAATGAAAATGAAGGACTGCAACACCATGTACATGTCTCACAAATGTAGTGTTGATGAAAAAATGAAAAATAAAAAGTGTGGGCACAGATAGTACATATCATATATTTGTTTTATAAAAAGTAAAAAAAAAAATACACATAGGCACTTAGACTTTTGCTAGAAGGGAAACTGTATTGATTGGGAGGGGTAAGGAAAAGTATTATAGCTGCTGTTAATGTTCTATTTTTTTACTTGGGTGGTGGTTTCTTGAGTGGGCTCCCTTTGTGAGAAGTCATTATGCTGTACTTATGATTTGTACATTTTGTTTTTATATATATTTCAATAAATAGTTTTGTATTGTTTTTGTAGAGATGAGGTCTCACTATGTTGCCCAAGCTGGATTTGAACTCCTGGCTCAAGCGATCCTCCTGCATCAGCCTGCTAAGCAGCTAATGCACCTGGCCAAAATAGTTTAGTTTTCCCTGAAGTATGGGAAATCTGTGATACTTAATGAAATATAGGTATTGAAAAGATATTAAAGGCAGGTTATTAATTCTTGGTATATCTGGAACAAATTCAAACAGGTAAGTCTGTATTTGAATTTGAGAAATGGATGATAATTCACCAGGTAAACTTGCTGGAAGAACTTTCCAAGGAAAAGTTAATATTTATTTTCATGTTCATGTTGAATAAATATGTGTAAAAGTCTTTTTCTGAAAACCAAGTTTTACTCAAAATCAGTTTAAGTAATTTAAGAAGTAAGCTCTTACGTAGCCTAAATCAAATCTACTTCATAAATGATAAATTCTGTTTTAGTAGAGTGAATTTAGTGAAGATATTTCTAGTCTTAAACTTGAAGCAAATTTCATTATGTCGTCCAGAGCCACATAGTATGACAAGATGGCAATGTCTACTTAAAAATAATAGATAAATGAATTATTCCCTGAAATCTGCCAATAATTTAGAATTTTTTAAAAAAATATTCTCATCTGCAATGCCTTAGAGAGAATAATAATAATACCTGCCTTTTTAAAACTATAAATTCCTCTATTGATTATGAATCATATTCCTTTCATTTCACTCAAAATTTAGAAATTATAGTAATAACATATAATGTTGATTATCTCGAACCCTTCTAAAATGGGTATCTTAAAAAATTAGTATTATACAAAGTTATTTCAGATAGTATACTCATTGGAGATTATAAATTTAATAAAATTTTCTTTAAAAAAAACACACAATTTTTAGAGTCTAATTTTTTTTTTTTTTTTTTTTTTTTGAGACAGGGTCTCACCTTGTCACACAGACTGGAACGCAATGGCATGATCTCAGCTCACCCCAACCTCCACCTCCCAGGCTCAGAAATTCTCTTGCCTCAGCCTCCTGAGTAGCCAGGATTACAGGAACGCCAGGCTAGTTTTTGTATTTTTAGTAGAGACAGGATTTCACCATGTTGGCCAGGCTAGTCTTGAACTCCTGACCTCAAATGATCCACTCATCTCAGCCTCCCAAAGTTCTGGCCAGGTGCGGTGGCTCATGCCTGTAATCCCAGCACATTCGAGTCTGACTTTTAAAAGAGATTAGGTATTTGTTTTGAATTATGACAGACTCTTACTAAATTAATTGTTCCCTCTAACAAGAATAATCTCTTAAGTCATGACCTGAAAAGCTTCAGTATGAGAGGCTTACTTAGAAAGAATAAGTTTCACTAAAGCAGAATTATAGCCTATGTTATTTAATTTATGTATACGTGAAAATCATGTTTTATATTTGGGATGATTTTTGATTTTTGGAGTCATTTGTTTCCAGAGATAAGATATGCATGTCCAAGAATACTTTATTTATACTAGAAAACATCTGATTTATTTTTCAATAACAGTAATAGCAGGCTCCTAAAACATCAGTGGCAAAGCAGAGGCACTCTGTTTTCATGACTGTGATATCTATGCTTATCTCAATTATTATTACATTATCATATTTACATGGTTATTAACTACAAAATGCTGATATGCTGGTAAAAAAATTGAGCATTAAAATTAAAAGATGATGAAATAATTCATTTTTTAATATTTAGTAACAGCTTTCTTTGGTAAATATCATTTTTCACTTTTAATTATATCTTAACAAGTAGTGATTCTGATGTGTAACTCCTTTTGGAAAATAAATGACTTAAATTGACCTACTTTAATTTTATTCATTATCTCTAACTGTTATTAAAACCTGTATTTGACATATGCAGATATTATTTGATCTTTTCAAACCACATTCATTCTCATTAAGAAAGCCCCAAGACATTTTCTTTCAGAATATTTTTCAAATATGCTGAGATTTTACTGGTTATGTGAAATGTGACAGCACTTTCAAGTTCTTTATTATGGTTTCCTTCTACAGCGAGAAGCAATTATTCCACATATATTAGTGCCTGGTTTAGAACTTAATATTTAAGCAATTAGTATCTGTATCTATAAATTAATACATTTACATTCCTTACATAGTTTTAATCATACAAAATGAGTAGAAACTGTCTTTTGGGTCCATTAGTCTTAAAGGTAAAAACTGTTGATTTGACGTTAAAGTTCAATTAAACTTCAGTTTTGGAAAAGCGAAGGTAAATTTTTGACACTCTTCTGGCTGATTCTATTTCTATTTCTTCGTGAAAGAGGACAACAAAAGAAACATTCATATTACCTTTCAAAGGAAAAATGTCTATTTTAGACAAATTGTACTTGTTTTCATATTTTTATACCCAGTAATTGCTGACAAAGATGTTCACATAATGACACTTAATCTACTAAAATTATCTGAACTTTAGTATAAGCCCTTTAACTTTGAATTAAATAATATATTCAGCTGTTAAAAATATTTTTAAGCACTGACAAATATATTTATATCTCTCAGTATAGACAGATTTATACACTTGTGATTATGCTATGATTAATATAGAGGTTATCATTTCAAAATGAATTTGTCTGATCTCTTAGCAAGATAAAGTACTTGTGCTATGCCTTGAGCTATCTGTATTATTTGAAAGGTATATGCTTTTCAATTTCAAGTCCATGAAATAGCTTTTGTGGAAATTTAAATTAATTTATTTATATTGTTTTCTATTAGATTGGCTGAAATGAGTAGTATGATTGCATTTGACTGGCTCAAATTCATTATTTCTGTGTGCTGTTTATTATCAATTGGGTAGGTCCACTTACCAGTGTCATATAAATGAAAGTATGCAAGCTGGTGATTAAAGTCTGATGGCTAGACAAGGATAAGGCCCATGCTGGAAAGCAATTCTTCCATATTTTTGCCAAAATAAGATTTTGCCCATAGGACAGACTGTCAGAGTTCTGCTACAGGGATCTGATGGTGCTGTTCAGACCCACTGTGGAAAGCAACACTGCTCTTTGGGGAAAAATAAATTTTTCCAGCCCATACAACCTTCCAAGGAAAACCGAGGAATCTGAAACTAAAACAGATACATTCTAGGAAAACAGATGACTCTGAAACAGATCTGAAACAAAACTTCACTGAATTAAAAAAAAAAAAAATGCAAGCCTAGAGCGGTGGCTGATGCCTGTAATCCCAGCACTTTGGAAGGCTGAGATGGGTGGATCACTAGAGGCAGGGAGTTCAAGGCCAGCCTGGGATGCTGAAACCCCATCTCTACAAAAAAAAGCCCCCCAAAATTAGCCAGGCATGGTCGCACATGCCTGTAGTCCCAGCTACTCTGGAGGCAGAGGTGGGAGGATAGCTTGAGTCTGGGAGATCAAGGCTGCCGTGGGCGGAGATGTCCCACTGCACTCCAGCCTGGGTGACAGAGTGAGACCCTGTCTCAAAAAAAAGAAAAAAAAATCATTGATACTCTAACCTCTTAAAGCCCCTACTCCAACTGGTAGATCACAGTGATACTTTGGGTCTACAGAATCAATGTCCAGTCATCCCCGAGAACTATTATTTTTCTTATAGAGATGGTTGGGAGTATAATTAACAGTACAAGTTTCTAGAAGAACTGCAAGGGCCTTACTCAAAGGTACATGGCACTTCTCATATTGAAGGGGTTCTGGGTCTGTGAACTGGAGCTCTCCTCACATTTACTTACTGCAACAATAGTAAATAGTCCCTCTCAAAATGAGAGAACAAATCTTACATGATCAATTCTCTGTAGCATTCCAATCTCCCTAAATCTGTTGATAACCTTCCTTTGTAGTAGAAAAAGAAAGTTTAAGCATTTTATCTTCACATAGGGTAGGCTATTGTTTGGTTCATATTTCAGTTAATCAACCAAACTATAAGAGACATTCCTAGCCCATCAAGTGAAACACTGAATCTCTGCTGCAGAGGGCTAATATCAATAAATCCAGCTCCATCCAACTTAATATATTTTTCTACCTTAACCCTACAATTATAAAATCCATTCCACAGATTCCTCAGTATTCTGCCTACATAAATTAGCTAAATCATGCAAATGTTTAGGTGTATATCACATCTTATCAAAGGTCTCACTTTATATTTCACAATTTAGGACTTGCTGAAATTTGAGTCTTTGTATAGTGCAAACTAAGGATCAGTGAACTACATAGTACATGCAGTGAAAACTTGTTTTTATAAATAAATTTCTATTGGAATACACTCAAATCCATTAGTTTATACAGTATCTATGGTTGCTTTTGCACTACAACAACAGAGATGAGCAATTATGGCAGAAATCATATGACTTTCAAGACAAACATAGTTATTAAATGTCCCTTTAAGAACATTTAAAGGGCTTAGAAGTTGTCTTTCCAGTCTTTATAACAAAAAAAGATGGACAAATTGAAAATCAGTAACTTTTCTTGTACACATTAGAGAACAGTGGTTGCATAACAAAACAACACTACAAAATCAGGAGAGATAGGCATGTCCTAAAAGAAATAGCCAAGATATGGTTACCTAAAGCATGAGCCACTGGAACCATAAACTGGTAAGAATACTTAAATAATAATTGGTAAGAATTAATGAAGTTTTAGGGTAAACTAAGAGTGAGAACATCCTGAAGGAAGGGTCAGAATTTTATGAGGCTCAATGCTTTCCTGGACTTTCTCTTCAGAAACCCCATCGGGTTCTCATGGTAAAAATCCAGAAAAAATAATTTACAGTTCTGTCAGGGGAAGGAAAAGAGTAGACCTTACGAAAGATGCACTCAGATAAGTTTTTATAATAAAAACTTCATCTCCAGAAGAAAATATGTTGCCAGAACTTTTCACATTGTATGTAGGGGATTACACCCATCCTCGCCCTCTTTAGCCTTCTTTTCTCACCAAAAGTGTAGGTGAGAGGGTGTAGACAACAGAGATTAGGGCATCAAGGAAATAATCTGGAAAAACTGCATCTAAGGAAGGGAATAGAAAGTAGGCAGAAATAAAGCCACACCACTGGGGAAGGTCACAACCCCAAGACATAAATTTACTAAGCAATGAGGTTTAATTGTAAGATTATGGAATGTTCTTCCTCCCCTACACTTTAATGAGACAGAAATAGGACTCCAGAATAATAATGGTGGGCTATTGTGGAAAGACCTGTAAGATACAGACTCTTTCTGTGGAAGGGATTCATGGAAACTCAAATCAACAGAAGTGACAGAAAACAAGGAAAGTAGAGAAATTGAAGTCTCTGGAACATATAGTGCCAGCAAATATTAAACATAGATAAATTCCTAACCAGTTTAAAACAAATCTTCCCGCTAACATCCCATTTATCTCAGTTCCTATTACTCAAACATTTCGGACTTTTAACAAAAATATTACAAGTCTGTCATAAGATAAAAAAAAATACTATCTGAAGTGACAAAACAAGCATCATAACCAGATTCACATATAATACAAATGTTGAAAGTGTCCAGCAAGGTATTAAAAATTCCTGTGGTCAATATATACATAGTTATAATGGAAAAAAGGTCACAACTTGCAAGAACACATGGGAAGTGTAATCAGAGAGATGGAAACTCTGAGAAAAAAATTAAAAGGAAACTCTAGAAACCAAAATGCTAAAATTGAATTTTAGAATGTCCTTTATAGGCCTGTTGATATACTTGACAGGACCAAGGAAAGAATCACGGAGTGGAAGATATGTCTAGAAAAAAAAATGAATGAATGAAACGAAACAGAAACAAAATAGAAGATCCAAGAACTACGGGTCAATTTCAAAAGGTGTTAATATGCATAACTGGAATACAAGCAGGGAGAGAAAAAGAAGGGAGCAGAAGAAATATTTCAAATAGTAACTCCCAAAAATTTTGTAAAATTGATGACAGATGTAAAATCACACATCCAGGGAGCTTAGAGAACAATAAAAAAAAATACCAAATAATCCACACATATCATTTTCAAATTGCATAACACCGTCACAACAAAATCTTGAGAGATGCTGGGGAGAAACAATACGTATTGCCTAAAGAAAAACAAAGATAAAAGTTACAGTGGGCTTATGATCAGAAACCATGCAAGGAGGGAGAGGAGTGAAATATTTAAAGTGTTGAAAGAAAAATAGCCATCGACCAAGAAAATTATAATCAGCGAAATTATTCTTCAAACATGAAGGAGAAGTACTTTCTCAGAAAATCAAAAAATGGCAGAATTCATCTTGAGCACCTTTGTTCTGGAAAAAAATAAAATTAAAAAATTATTCTGACCAAATGAAAATGATATAGGTCAGAAACTTGAATCTACATAAAGAATGTAAGAATGTCAGATAAAGGAATAAAGGATGGTACAATAAATCTTTAATTTTTCTTATTCTTAATGGATCTAAAAGAAAACTGCTTAAGGAAATAAAGGTAACAATATATTGGGTGATTACAGCAGAGCAATCAGGGAAATGAATGAGAGCAATATCAGAAGTAACAGGATGAAAGTACTGGAAATAATATGTAATAAGGTACATACACTAAACTTGAAGTGATACAATGTTATTTGAAGGTGGGCTTTGGCTAAAGTGTGTATTACAAACACTTAAGCAAAACAAAAAACTGAACTGATAAGCTAAGAGAGGACATAAAAAGATATTTAAAAGGTTCCATTACCACTAGAAGAGACAGAAAATGAGAGGAAAATAATTACACAATATATGCAAAGAATATACAACTGTTACAAACATGATAGATATTAATCCAACAATATCAGTAATCACTTTAAATGTGAATGCTCTCTATATACAAGTTAAAAAGACAGAGATGCCGGGCGCGGTGGCTCACACCTGTAATCTCAGCACTTTGGGAGGCCGAGGTGGGCAGATCACGAGGTCAGGAGATCGAGACCATCCTGGCTAATACCGCGAAATCCCGTCTCTACTAAAAATACAAAAAATTAACCGGGCGTGGTGGTGGGCTCCTGTAGTCCCAGGTACTCGGGAGGCTGAGGCAGGAGAATGGCGTGAACCCAGGAGGCGGAGCTTGCAGTGAGCCGAGATTGCACCACTGCACTCCAGCCTGGGCGACAGAGGGAGACTCCATCTCAAAAAATAAATAAATAAATAAAATCAAAAAATAAAACATAAAAAGAACATGCACTGCATGTTGGCAACAAGAAACCACATTACATTTAATGACACAGGTTAAAATAAATGGCTGGAGAAAAACATAATATACCAACATTAGTCAAATGAAAGCTGAAATAGTTATATCAATTTTAGACAAAGCAGATTTTAAAACAAAAACACTATTAGGGTTAAAGAGAGGTGTTACTTAACAATAAATATGACAATTTTCCAAGAAGACATAACAATTCTAAATGTATGCACCTAATGACAAAATGTCAAAGTATGTGAGGAAAAAAAACTGATAGAACTGAAAGAATAAATAGACAAATCTACTGTTATATTTTAAGACTTTAAAACCATTCTTTCAGTAATTAATGGATCAGGCAGAAAAAGACTGAACTGAAAAGACCATTAATCAAACGTATGAAATTGCCACTTGCAAATACTCTATCCAACAACAGCAGAAGCCAAATTAATTTCAATCTAACATAAAGCATTTGCCAAAATTGATCACATTTTGGGCCATGAAACAAACACACCTTAACAAGCTTATGTATTGAAATCATAGAAAGCATGTTCTCAGGTCTCAATGGAATTATAAATATTGTAAGTGGAAGTAAAAAGAGTATAGAAAATAGCAAAAAGAAGTAAATAAAGAAAGTATAACTGGAAACAACTCCACGTGTTTGAGAATTAAACAGCATACTTTGAAGTAGTCCATGAGTCTAAGATGTCTCAAATAATAAGATGTCTCAAAAGAAAAATTATTTTGAGTTAAACATCAATACAAATACAACATATCAATGTTTGTGAGATGTAGTGGAGAGAGGGAAATTTACAGAATTAGATTCATAGATTAGAAAAAAAGATCTAATATCAGTTACATAAGATTGCATCTCAAGAAAACAGAATAAAAGAAAGCAGAATAAAAGAAGTAAAAAATTAGAGCAGAAATCAAGTAAATTTAAAACAGAAAAACAATAATAGAAAATAGTAGAATAATAATAGAAAATAGCAAAAAAAAAAAAAAATAGTAGAAAAAGCCCCAAACTCATATATTTATAATATCAGTAAAAATTGATCATTCTGTATACAGACTAACAAAAACAAAAAGACAGAAGGTACAAATTATCAAAATCAGAAATGAAAGATGTTTCGTTACCACTGAGTCCACACACATTAAATGTAGATATTAAAGAACGCACACATAAATGTATATTCATACATTTGATAAATCAGATTAAATGAAAAAATACTTGAATGAAATAAACTATCAAAACTCACATAAGGAGAAAGAGATAATCTGAATAACTGTTACCTATTAGTAAAATTAAATAAAAAATTCATAATTTTCTAAAATGGAATATACCAGGCCAAGATGGTTTCATTGATGAATTCCACCAAACATTTAGTGAAAAGTGATGATACCAGTTCTCCACAACATCTTCCAGGAAATAAAAGCATATGAAACTGTTAGCACATGTTCTGAGGCCAGCATTACTCTAATACCAAAACCAGAAAAAAAAATGATGAGAAAGGAAAGCAACAGACCAGCATTTCTCATAAACATCAAAGAAAGAAAACTCAACAAAATAGCAAATCGAACCCAACAATATATGCAAATATACTCTACAATCAAGTGGAATTTATTACAGATATGAAAGGCATGTTAGCCTTAGGAAATCAAACAATATAAGCTACCATATCAAGAGCCATAGAAGAAACATATGATTAATCGATGCAGAGAAAGACATTTGACATAATTTAATACTATTAGTGATTTAAAAATAAAAAATCTCAGCAAACGAGTAACAGAATAAAATGTTCTCAACTATCAAAGGAATATCCATAAACAACCTACTGCTAACTTTATACTCAATAGTCTCCTTATCCTAAGATCATCAACAAGGCAAGGAAGTCCTCTCTCTCTCACCACTCCTGTTCAACATCATAATGAAAGTACTATCTAGTGCATTAAAATAAGAAAAGTAATCAATAAAGATTAGAAAAGAAAAATAACATTTTTTTCACAGAGAATAATATTGTTTATTTTTAAGCATCTTAATATGTGTACAAAAAAACTTCAGAAACTAATAACCAAGTACAGTTTTCAGGACAGCAAGTTTTCAAAATAAAAGGCCAACATCCAAAACTCACTTCTTGTGCTATGTATAAGAAAAGCATAACTTGAATTTGAAGTTTCAAAAAAATGACAACAGCATCAAATGTGCAATACATAGAAAAGCCTAACAAAATACGTACATTATCTGTATAAAGAAATCTGTAAAACGCTTCTGAAAGAGACCAAAAGAAATCTAGATTTCTACAGAAATATTTCATGTTCATAGATTGCAAGACTTAATATCATTAAGATGTTAATTTTCCCCACCTTGATCTATAAATTCAATGCAATCTCAATCAAAATTCTGGAGAAAAACTTTGTATATATAAACAAACTGATTCTAAAGTTTGTATGGAAAGAAAACAGATATAAAACAGACACACAATACTGAAGAAAAAAATAAAGCTGCTAGACTGACATTACACAACTTTAAGATTTACTATAAAGTTACAACAATCAAGACAGCATGATATCCATGAAGTAATAGAAACAGATCAATAGAATACAATGAAGACCCAGAAAGGAGGCCCACAAAAATATCGTCATCCGATTATTGACAAAGTAGCACAAAAAGGATAGACATTTCATCAAATGGTACATATGCCAAATATATTCATACATATACATATATATAGTTAAAATTTTTTAAAATTTTCACCAGTTTAAAAAGGAATCCCATAGTCTTTACCTATCACCCCCCTACATCGTATATATAAAACAAAGCACCAAAATACATGAAGGAACCTAAAAAAAAAAAAAAGAGAGAGGTAAACAAATCAACAGTAATAGTTGGAGATTTCAATACTGTACTTTCAATAATTGATAGAATAACAAGACAGAAGATCAATAAGGAAATACAACACTTGAATAACACTATAAATCAACTTGATCTAGCAGGCATCTATGGAACACAGTATCTGTGGAACACTCTACTCAAAAATGGACTACATTATTCTTAAGTAAACATAGGATTTCCCCCAGAATGAATGCTATTCTATGTGGTAAGCCAGTCTTAATAATGCAAAAGGATAGAAATAATACAATGTATATTTTTAGCATAACAGAATGGAATTATAAGTCAATAACATGGGGGTGCAGTGGCTCACGCCTGTAATCCCAGCACTTTGGGAGGCCAAGGTGGGCGGGTCAGCTGAGGTCAGGAGTTTGAGACCAGTCTGGCCAACATGGTGAAATCCCATCTCTACTAAAATGCAAAAATTAGTGGAGCATGGTGGTGGGTGCCTGTAATGC
Organism: Pan troglodytes; assembly: GCF_028858775.2. Classification (NCBI taxonomy): domain Eukaryota; kingdom Metazoa; phylum Chordata; class Mammalia; order Primates; family Hominidae; genus Pan; species Pan troglodytes. Next base: position 24,549,395 of record NC_072408.2, on the reverse strand, counting down.
CAGCTACTCGGGAGGCTGAGGCAGGAGAATTGCTTGAACCTGCGAGGTGGAGGTTGTAGTGAGCCAAGATCATGTCATTGTACTTCAGCCTGAGTGACAAGAGCAAACTCTGTCTAAGCACTGTCTCAAATAAATAAATAAATAAAATAATAATAGGAAAAAAAGGAGAAGTGAAGATATGTGAATTTTATATATTTATGAAGTAAGTGTGATATTTTAATAGCAGCATACAATTTGTAACAAACAAATCAGGATAACTGGGGTATCCATCACATCAAGTATTATCTATTTTGTGTGTGTTAGGAACATTCCAATTCCACTCTTTCAGTTATTTTGAAATATACAATAAATTATTGTTAACCAAGATCTGTGGAAATTAAACAATACCCCATAAATAACCAACGGGTCAGAGAAGAACTCTAAAGTGAAATTGGAAAATAATAAAAATGAAGACACAACATATCAAACTTACAGAATGCAGCTAAAAATTGCTGAGACAGAAATTTATAGCTGTCAATATCTATATTTTGAAATAAGAAAAATCTCAAATCATTAACCTAATCCCCCATTTTTGAATGAAATAAGAGGAAACTAAACCTAAAACCCCAGAAGGAAAAAATAATAAACATTAGAGTAAATTAAAGAAATACACAATAGAAACACAAATGAGAAAATCAGTGACGCCAAAAGATGGTTATTTGAAAAGATAAAAACAAAAAAAAAAATATCTTTAGCTACTTTAACCAAGACAAATGAGAGAAGAGTCAAGTCACTAGAATCAGAAATTAAATATAAAATAACCTTATTAACTCTGCCAAATTAAAAAGTAAATAAATATTATGAAAATTTATATGCCAAAAATTAGATAACTTAGAATAGAAAAAAATTCTAGATTTAAAGTTACAAACTACTGAAACTGATGACAGAAGAAATAGACAACTCTAATAGACCCATAACAGGTGACAAAACAGAATCAATAATCAAAAAACTACCCACAAAGAAAAAGTCCATGTCCAGATGGCTACATTGGCAAATTCTATCAAACATTCAAATGATTGATTACAATGCTTTACATAGTAGCCCCAAAAAGTAGAAAAGGAGAGAAAAATTTCCCAATTTATTTTATTTTATGAAGGCAGTATTATTGAGGCTAAAACCAGACAAAGAAATCACAAGAAAACTACAAAATAATGTTTTTATGATTATAGATGCAAAAATCTTCAGCAAAATACATGTCAAAACAATCATACATGATAGATAAGTGGGACTGACTCCAGAGATGCAATGTTGAGTTAACATCTAAAAATCAAGTAAGGTAATATGCCTTATTAGTAAACAGTAAAAATCCACAATTATCTCAAGAGATACAATAAATGCATTTGAAATAACCAAACACCCTTTCAAAAGCAAAACATTCAACAAACTTAGAGTGCAAGGTTCTAAACCTGATAAAGGGCATCTATGAAAAATCCACAGGTAACAACATATTTAATGGAGCCTAGAACACCTTATAGTGCCAGAAAATAAAGAAATGCTGAGAAAATAAAATCACAATGATTTGGGTATTTCAGGAGCCAATGGAAAGAGCTCCCAATAGCCAACATTGGAAAAATTTGAGCAAACAATGAATGAAATGGTATTAGTTTTTAACTGAAAATTTACTGAATATATATACTGTATATATACATATATATACACACACACATATATGTGTGTATGTGTGTGTGTATACACACATATATATTCTGATAGGGTGTGTGTGTGTGGGGGGGGGGGGGGGGGGGTCTTCGTGGACCACATTTTGACAGAGAGCAAGACAGTTAATTTGGCCCTGGGGTAAAATGTGAATGTTTACTGCTATCTTTGGCATTCAAAATTGTGATGCATTTCATCACTTAAATTGATGAATATTTTAAATAACAAGTATACACGCACACATACACACATGCAAGATGTAATGTTGATAAAATGTGATGAGAATGAGAATGGCACTTTACCACTGTATGGTAGTCCTCTCCAAAATTCACAACCTCAATCTCAGTCTAATCATAAGAAAAACAGAACACCAATCACAATTAAGGAGCAGTCTACAAAATACCTGGCCAATACTGAAAATTTTCAACATTGCAAAAAACAAAAAATGTCTGAGAAACTGTTCCAGTCAAGCAGAGAATTAGTAGACATGACACCTAAATGCAGTGTGGTATTATGAATGGGTCTTTGAACCAAAAAAAGAAATTAGATAAAAATTAAGAAAATCTAAGTAAAGTGTGAACTTTACTAAATAATCATGGCTCAATACAGTTTTATTAATTATGACTTATGTAATATGTTATTAATAGGGCAAACTGTATACTGGGTATATGGGAACTCTCTGTACTATCTTCACATTTTTTTCTGTAGATCTTAAACTACTCTAAAATAAATAATTACATTAAAAATAAACTTGGCAACTTCTGTTTGAAAAGCAAGGAGATGTGGGGTAGATGCTGAGCTACATCAACAGTGCATTGCAAGTCACATATTTCAAGGAAGATCATTATAATTTAATTCAGTAAGGAAGGATTAAAATATTTAGGGAGGGGCAGGATGATGGCTTTTAATAGCAAAGAAGATTTGGTGAAATTTAAGTGTTCAAGGTCCATAGCTTCATCAGAATCTCCCCATATGTCCCCACGCCATTTTTCAAAATTATATATGTCTTTCCATGTTTCATTTTCTTAGATTCCCTTTCTTTCAGGACTACCTTAACCAGTACAGCCATTCACCACAGCCCAGATATATACTGATTATCTCTGGTCACCTCTCCCTCCAAATTAAATAAAAGACCAAAAGTTCTACTCATAGCTTGTTCTACTGTGTGAATTTCTCTTCACAAGCAAATTCTCATAGCACTCTTGAGCAGGACTATAATGTCATCATGGTCTACTTCTGTTAATCTTACTGTATCTTTCACCTTCTGGCACATCTATTTCACTAGGGCATGTAAGATATGTTTCATGTCTTGTTTATCAGATACAATTAGCATAATGTCATAAATATAGTGAGCCAGCATGATATCCTGTGGAATTTAAAATAATCAATGGTCTCTGTGGACCACATTTTGACAGAGAGCAAGAGAGTTAATATAGCCCTTGGGTAAAACGTGAATGTTTACTGCTATCTTTGGCATTCAAAATTGTAATGCATTTCATCACTCTAATTGATGAATATTTTAAATAATAAGTTTGCTGCACCACTGGCTGCATATCAAGTGTCAATCACAGGGAAGCAGGAATGTGGGGAAATAAGAATGATCTGGAAAGAATAAAGGGCTATCAGAAGGTATTCAGTTATGATATCTTTCACAGCTTTATGAAAAACTGAATTCTTGGTCTCACTATGTCTTCAAAGAGACTACAATTACATTGCATTTTTAAAATAAAATTGGAGAAGATAACAATTTATCTACTTAATTTTGTTTTCAGATGGTCAAAGTTTGTTTCTGAAGAATCTACAGTCTTGCATTTCTGAGTTTTTATATGTGTGTGTCAAATGGCTCCTTAAGTGTCTTGTGCCTCAATGGTCACCAGGAAAGGAATCAAAGGTTTATTTGGTCAGAAGTAAGGCAAGGTATTATTGTCTCAACTGATAAGTATCACGAGGGTAGAGGGGCAGGCAGCTCTTCTGAGTTGTCTCCAGAGACATCACTTAGCAGCACTTATTTTCCTCTGTGATGGTGAGAACCGTGGATGACATTTCTAACGCTGCTCTGACCAGAGCCTAAAACAGATATGCTTAGCTGTTGTGGTTCATGAAATGAATCTGGTTACACCCACAGTTAACTGGAAAGTTTTGGATTCCAGCTTGAAAGATGAGAAAAACATCCTCTCATTTGTCTTCATGATTATTTTGTTTGTTTGTATTTTATGGTTTAATGGCAATAAATAGCAACATTATCATTATATTTCTTAGGTCAGAAAACTATGTCTTTTTAGATATCTGCACTCTCATGTTTATTTCAGTGCTATTCATAATAGCCAAGATATAAAACTGATCTAAATTTACATCTCCAGATTAATGAATTAAATATATATATATATATATGAATACAATTCAGCCATTAAACAGAATGACATTCCGTCATTTGTGACAACATGGATGAACCTGGAGGATGTTATGTTAAATGAAATAAGCGAGGGAAAGAAAGACTAAAACTACATGATCTCATTCATATGTAGAATCTAAAAAAGTTGATTTCATGGAGTAGGGAGTAAAATAATGGTTACAAGACGTTGAGGATGGTAGTGGGGACTAGGGAACAGAAGTTGGTCAACGGGTACAAAGTTGCAGTTAGGCTGAAAGAATACGTTCCTGTAGGGTGTCTACAGCAAATAACAATGTAGTGTATATTTCAAAATAGCTAGAAGAAAAAACAATGAAATATCACTACTACAAAGAAATAATAAATGTTTAAAGTAGTGGATATGATAATTACCCTGTTTTAATCATTTTACAATGTATACATGCATTGAAACATCACACCGTACCCCATAAATATCTATAATTATTATGTAGCAAGTATAAATTAAAAGTGATCAATGAAAAAGTAGAAAAAGGAAAATTCTAAGCCTTCTTCACTTAGACCACATATCTAAGTAAACGTCAAGTCCTACGAACATTTCTTAACTATTTCTGAAATTAATCCACTTTTCTACAGCTTCACTGTTACTACGTTTGGCATCCTTCATTACTAGGAGCCTCCCGATATATCTTTTTATTTCTATATCTTAACCTTCCTGCATGTGTTTTTAGAAAGATCATACTCTCACAAGATTCTCTGGGTGTCTCTTCTCCAGCTGGAAACCTCTGTGGCCAGCAGCACCTCTGCCTGAGTTTTGTTCATGCCTGCTGGGCTCGTTCTGCCCACTTGACCTGGCAGGCTGTGCTCAGATCCCACACCCAAAGGCGATCCTGGTGCAGAGCAACAACGGGTGTATGAACAAGTAAGCATGAGGTCCGGCCACTAGGCACAGCCAAGCACACCACCTGCTGTGGTGGGGCGGGCAGCTCCAGGTGCTGGCACAGGCACCGGCTCTATGCGAGTCTGCAGCTGGACCAAGGGTACTGGTAGTGGCTTCCACTGTGGGAGTCAGTGTCTGGACAAGCTGAACGTGGTGGTGCCTGAAAACTGGGAGACACCAGCAACCACAGAGCCCCAAGAAGTGGGGGCGGGGCGGCGGGTAGGCATACTACGGCTATCTTGTTCCCACCACCGGTAGTTCAGTGAGCAGTAGGGAGGGGTGTGTTTCATCTCATTCAGTCCAGCTGCCTTGCTCTGGCCATAGCTCCTGGCTGGCTTGGCTTTGCTACTGCTTCCCATCATGCGGGGAAGCTGCCTGATGCCAGCAGAGGATGGGAGGGCTATAGAGTTACAGCTCTGGCTTGGAGAATACCAAGGTCCAGGACCTCAAAAGGGTGGTTGTTCTTCACTTCTGCAATCCAATGAATGGAAGCATGTCACTGCTTGCAGATTGGCAAGCTGGCCAGGAACATGTTACAGCCCCTTTTGTTTCTGCCCACAGCTTGGTGAGCTGGCCAGGAAAATGTTACAGCCCCTTTTGTTTCTGCCCACAGCTTGGTGAGCTGGCCAGGAAAATGTTACAGCCCTTTTCATGCCCACTGTTCAGTGGGTCCTGAGTTCTTGTCCCATGTCCAGGAAGAATGAGGTTATGTGGACAACTGGAGAGTGAGCAAGGTGAAGAGTTTTATTGAGTGGCAGAACAGCTTTCTGCAGAGAGAAGACCCAAAGTGAGTAGCTCCTCCCCACAGGCAGGTAGTCCTGACATGTGGTTGAGTCCTGGTTTTTCTATGGACCCAGAATGAAGGAAGTGTGTGCTGATTGGTTCATTAGTGGGCCTGAACAAAACACCATTTGATTGGCTGAAAGGCATCAAGTTCTCACTCTGGTTCATGAATTCTACCAAGAACTGGCAGCCTGGTTTTCAGGCTTCAGGCTGCCTTTGGCTTGAAGGTTGGGGTTCACCAGGGACCAGTCCTTATCTGCCCAGCAATCTGTCTGCCTCCTGCCACTATTGATACTTTTTTGATAAAGAAAATCAGTGAACAATATTTATGCAGTGAAAACTCTAGACCTCATAAATGGCTTTCTGCTTATTGATGTAATATTGTTTTATTTCAGAAGACATTAGTATAAAACATGGGTAAAAAGAGATAGGAAGTGTAAATTTATGAAGTGAATACAGGTAAAACATTTCCAAAATAATTATAGATTTGATTTTCATTACTAGCCAGGACGTAAATCAGGTAACAGTTCATTCTTCTTTTAAGGAATAGTCCAGATTTTTTTCCTTTTAATATATAAGGAGCTTGACTTTGATAATTTTCTTTGGGATAAGGCTATGATACGAATGTTTGTGTCCCCATAAGATTCATATGCTGAAATGCTAATCCTTAAATTGATATATTAGGAAGTGGGGCATTTGGGACATGATTAGGTCTAGGGAAGAGTCCTTGTGAATGGGATTAGTGCTCCCATAAAAGCAGTCAGAGAAAGCTCCCTTGCCCATTATCCCTGTGAGGTTATGATGAGGCCAGCTGTCTATGAGGAAATAAGTCTTTATCAGACATCTAATCTGTTGGTACCTTTGTCTTGGACTTCCCAGTCTCCAGAGCTGTGATAGATACATTTTTGTTGTTCATAAGCCACCAGTCTATGGTATTTTGTTATGGCAGCCTGAATGGACTAAAACAATGTCCAATCCTGGTGACCTAATCTATGTGGCACTCAGTAGTGAATTTAGCAAGGCATACAGTATATAGAAATATCCATCTGTGACAACAAAAAAATAAAAATGGTGGGGGAATGAGTTGCAAAAAACAATAATGACTATGAAGCAACAGCCACAACAGCAACAAAAAACTATCATTTGGAAATAAATTCTATCCCCAGACACAAATGGCAGACTTATTGACAGAAGTCACAAAAATAATTTCATTTATGTACATTCAATACTTGAAAGCATTTTGAATTAAAATGGCAACAATTCTCAAATGCACTATAAATATTTTATCTGAAAACATATAGTAACATTTAAAAATAAAATATGTATTTTATATGAACAATGTGTAATAGAAAAGATTTTTTAAGCTAGAATTTAATGCAGTACTAACCTAGCTAGCAGAAAGCACAATTCAAGCCAAATTCAAAAACCAGAGAACTATAAATTCAGTCACTGGGGGATTCATGTGGAATGCTTGTGAACTTCCAAATAGAAATCCTTTAGTATTCTATTAAGAGCTGCTATAAAATTCATATAGTGGTTCCTTAGATGGAGCAAAACTTTTTTCCCCTTTTGATTCTTCACTTTGCTTTTCCTTTTCAAGTTCTTTTTTAAAAAAATTTAATCAAAATTCACTGAGAATTTGATATAGCTGATCGCTTTCATGTTTTTCTAATGTATCTTTTTTTTTTCTAAATAATCACTCACTACTTAGCTAGGATCAACTACATATTTACATTTCATAAATCTTGGGATGTTTTTTGAGTGGGATTTCTTCTACAGCTCTCAAACCCCACTTAAATATCCTGCAATTTTGGTCCATTAAAAAAAGTCCTATGTAATTTCATAGTATTGTTAAAGTTTTTAACAGAATCTAGAGGTTTCAACATAATCATTTGCAAAGAAATATTTTCTTCAGTTACCAAAAATGTGCTTTTGCATTTTACATTGCATCATATATTATTTAATATACAATTCATTTAAATACATTCATATATACCATTATTTACTGAGTTTACCAATGCGAAAGTTAAAGATACCCTTAAAAATGTGCATTATATGTGTGTGTGTGTGTGTGTGTGTGTGTGTGTGTGTGTGTGTGTGTGTGTTTGGGCCAAAGAAGAACATAAGAAGATAGGTGTTTTTGTTGATTTTTTTTTAAATCAACTTACGCCAAACAAAGCTATCTACTAGGGCAACCTCTGGGAAACAAAAATCGGAAGCCAGAAAATTACCTTTTCCTCTTGCTTCTTCACTTTGTTGATAGTGTTCCAGGACAATTCCCATTTAATATTGCCTATCTAGCATCAGAAAACCCTTACATCTTAAAATAATGATAATAATAAAAGGTACTGATCCGATATCTGTCCAATATAAGTACTATACATTTTTAATACTTAGTAGATATCCATTAGAGTGAAGGTCTTTATACCGCATGAGAAAGTTTTTCTTTCTTTTCTTACGTTTTTTCTAACTATTAGCTTGAGCCTTCTTTTATCTAGGTTACTTTGGCCTGGCCCACAAATAGAAAGTTGTTTAAAGTAATGAAAGATAAATGATTCTCAACTTCTAATCAGTAAGCAGCCTGCAATGGTCTAAAAATAAAATATGATTTTACACCTACAGTGCACATGTCAACTACCTGAAAAGTTGTCAGTTGACAACCTAGAACATGCATTTTGTGTTTCATTATTTAAATTTGAAGTTTTTGACTTCCACTTACACTTTTTGACACAAATTGCACTAAATGCCATGCCTTGTAACCATATAGCATTCTTTTAGATTTTTCATTTTTTCTTACTTAAAAGTAACTGATTAGCCAAAGTAAAACAAAACGAAATTGGATTTTTATGACATCTTATAAAATGTGGCCATTTTAGCATAAATTTAATTTTCCATGCAAATGTATTCAATGTATTTAAAATTTTATTATAGAACATCCGCAATCCAACAAATCAAAACTGTTCACAGGTATTCATAAATATCTTGCAGATCCATCCTTTATATGTGTGTGTGTGTGTGTGTATATGTATATATACATATATATACATATATACATATATATGTACACATACATATGTGTGAACAGAGAGCTTCCACATGCAACAAACATGTTGATATTATTATCTGTCAATCCATGGTGATATTTTAAAGTAATTTTTAATGGAAATAATTATCAATTCATGAGCATTTACAATAAAAAATATGGAGAAACCCTATGTACTTTTTTCCAGTTTCTCCCATGGTAACATCTTGTAAAGCTATAATATAATATCATAACCAGTATATTGACATTGATACAGTCAAGATACAAGAACATTCCCATAAGCATAATGATCCTTCACGTTGCCACTTAATAGCCACCCCCAATTCCCTCAAAGCCACACCCTCTTTTTTCACCTCTGACAACTATTCCTCGTTTTCAATTTCTATCATTTTAATATAATATAAATGGAATTTATTTAATATAATATAAATGGAATCAAACAGTATGTGACTTTGGAGCTTTTTATTTTTTTCCACTTAGAAACATTCTCTGGAAACTCATCCAGGTTGTTGCATGTATTAATGATTTGTTCCTTTTTAGTGAGTACTATTCTGTGGTATGGATGTACCACAGTAACTATTTATCTGTTGAAGGACATTTGAGTTGTTTTCAGTTTTGGGTTATTATAAATAAAGATACTATAACATTTTATATATAGGGTTTTATGGAAACATAAGTCTTTAATTCTCCAGGATAAATGTCTAGAAATGTAATTTCTGGGTTGTGTAGTAGTTGTTTGTTTAGTTTAGTAGGAAACAGTCAAACTCTTTTCAGTGTGGCTGTACCATTTTACATTCCAGTCAGCAATATATGAGTAATCCAGTTTCTTTGCACCCTCCCCACCATACAGGAACTGGCTAAAGTTAATATTACTTGTCCTGCCCAGAGCTCCTTTAATAGATCTGTATGGCCAGTAAGAAAACCTGATGCCACCTGGCATATGACAGTAGACTACTCAGAACTAAATAAAGTAGTTTCCAAGATACACACTGCTCTGCCTAATGTATCTCTAGTGATAGAATAAATAATACAAAATACTGGCACTTATGCTGTATTAAATTTGGCTGACACCTTTTACAGCATCCCTTTACACCCCAACTTAGAGGCGTTATACTGATGATACTATGCTAACCTCTGAAGATTTGTCATTGCTACAGCAACAACTTGATGCATTGTGCACCCTTCTACATTTCAAAAGATAAGCCACCGACCGACAAAAAATACAAGGCTGCTCCTATTGTTGAGTCTCCACTGGAGATCCCTCCAGTGATACATGAAGGCACGGCCACACTTTCTGAAAACACCTGGTACGCAGATGGGGCGAGGCGAGATAACTCTCATGTATGAACAAGAGCAGCTATACAATGGCAGACAGATAATATCTGGTTTGAGATGGGAATGCAACAAAGCACTTAATGGGTAGAACTCTGAGCTGCATAGTTAGTTTGTACCTATGAGCTATGGCCTACAGGTCTCTGTACAAATAGTTGAGCAGTATTTAAGCATTTTGCAACTTGTCTTGCTCAATGAGCCGGAGATGATTTGTATGTGCTTTAAAAACCCTTATGAAGAGCTGCTACATGAAAAGACATTTGAGAAGGGCTACAAGAACCCACTGCAAGCCTAACTGTGTATCATACTTCAGCACACCAGTCAGGTTCACGTTCTGGTAACATGGAGGCTGATACTCCAGCAAAAACGATAACACTGGCTATCTCTTAATCCTTGCAGGTAGCTTATTGGGAACATAAACATAGTAGGCATTGCAGTGCAGAAGTGGACTAGCAAATAACAAAGCCAGCAGGATTGTACCTCTGCTATGCAGATTTTGTGGCAGCTGTAGCAAAGCGCTTAGTTTGTTCTCGTTTGTGCCCCTGCTACATTCTACCTATACAAGACACATTCATAAAATAGTTGTCCCTATAAGAGACTGGCAGATAGACTCTTTTCAATCCCTCCTAGTAGGCTTGGTAGAGAAGTGTGCGTTAATACGTGTAGATACTTCCACAGGATTGTTGCAGGCCTTGCTTTGCCAAACAACAAAAAAAAACAGCCACCGTTAGAGCTTGGAGGACTTAAGTGTCATGTATGGATGTTCTTGATGCATTGATAGCAACCCAGGCACACATTTCACTGGACAGGATGTCCAAGATTAGACATAGGAAAATGTTATAGACTGGAGATTTCATTTGCCATATAATCCCCAACTGGAAGAGTTGATTGAAAGGAAAAATGTCATTTTGAAGACAAAACTGCTAGCACTTTCACAATCCTATACCATTCATAAATTGGTGAAGTTTATGCCTCAAGCCATTAAGAACTCTAATTCAGTTGAGACTAATATGGGGTTGGCACCATATTAAGGACTCAGGACCACCACAGAGGAAGGACTATTATCCATAGTTGTAAGGAAGATCTTAACAGATACATTCCTACTGGAGCTGATAAAAGAACAATGGTAAATGTTATTTGGGACTCCCCAAATCCTTGAGCCGGGGAGGGGATACTTGCATAGGTGTGGAACTGCCAACTTCCCCCAAGTTGGACAGAGTATTTCTTGCCAGAGATCAAGGAATTCCATGGCCAACTAAAGTGGCATCCATTGGTCCTGTTTCAGTCTGAGCCAAAATGCTCCACATACCAATACACTGGAATACAGCCCCCTTTTAAGGGCACTCTGGTTGGCCACTTGACATGGTCCTTTGCTGCCCATGTAATCTTACAGATATTACCAGCACCCTAGCCCCTTGAGTAACATGTTTGATATGCAACCCTAGCCCATAATCCTACGTCCTCACCAACAGAGATGAAGATACCACTGTCATGCTGCTTGATCGGGAAGAAGTGCCTTACCTAAACACTTCTATTTCTGCCTATTGCCTTCTGTTCCTCTTGCTTCTCTGTTTATGTCTGTAGGTTTAGATCCTGAGGACGTGATGTTAAAGTACATCACAAGTAGAAAATGAATTGATGCAAAGTGTCACCCACACCATCAAAATAACTGCAGCATCCCCCACCCCCACCCCACGGAGACTCAGGGACTATCCCAGAAGAGGTGAGTACATGAGATCGTAAGACCAGGATTAGAGAGGTAGAGCGTGAAGACAAAAGTGACTCCATCTTGGATGTTAATCCGTCATGTTTACTTATTGTTATCCCCAGTTTCTTGAATGCCTCCTGATTCCTACTTTATTCTTAGTGTAAGAACACGTTCAATCTTGATTTTATCACACATAAGGGCTATAACACATCTAGCATTTTTTTTTGGAGAACTGCTTTTAATTGTTTCTATAGAGCATGTACAACATTTCCCCATGGTATATCAGTCCTGAGTGGCCACACTTCTCTGTGTAAATTCCACCAATTAAACCAAGACCACACTTCTCTCTGTAAACCCCAATTAAACATCCTTTACTAGCAAACTAGATTTGTTTGCTTCACACTTTGGCTTCTCAGTGCCTTCTGCTCTGTGGTTTGCTTTGTATATATGGTCCTTCCCTGGAACAGGTAGTATCACTATTTTTTATCTTTGTCATTCTAATAGATGTGTAGTGATATTTCACTGGGGTTTAAATCTGCAATTACCTCATAGCTATAATGTTGTATATAGTTTCATGTGCTCATTTTTCATTCTTACATTCTTTACAATGAAATGGTTCTTCATGTTTTTGCCCATTTTCTTCTTAGACTTTTTGGTTATCATTTAGTTTTGAGAGCTCCTCACATAAAAATATTAGTCTTTTGTCACATACGTGCTTTGCAACTATTTTCTCCCAGTCTGTAGCTTGCAATTGTATCCTCTCTGTAGGGTATTTTAATTTTATTTACTTATGAATTTACGTATTTTTAATTGACAAAACTTTATATATTTAAGGTGCACTACAGATGTTCTGATGTATGTATACTTTGTGGAATAGTTAAATCAAGCTAATTAACATATGGTTTACCTTGCACATTTATCCTTTTTTGTGTGGGGTTAGAAAACTTAAAGTCAACTCTCAGTGATTTTCAAATATACAATATACTATTAACTATAGTCACCATGATGTATAATAGATCAATTTAATTTATTCTTCCTATTTACCTGACATTTTCTATCTTTTCACAGACATCCGCCCGATCTCTCCAACCCCCAGCTTCTGGTAATCACCTTTACATTCTTTGCTTCTATGAGTTCAACTTTATTAGGTTCAACACATAATGGAGTCCATGCAGTATGTGGTTTTCTGTGCCTGGCTTTTTTCACTTAATGTATGTCCTCCAGGTTCTTCCACATTGTTTGAAATGACAGGATTTCCTTCTTTTAAAGGATGAATAGTATTACATTGTGTATATATACCACATTTTATTTATCCACTCATCCTTTGATGGATACTTAAAATGATTTTATATCTTGGCCATTGGTAATAATGATGCAATAAACATGGGAGTACGGCTATCACTTCAAAATATTTATTTCATTTGCTTTGGATATTTCCTCAGTAGTAGGATTATTAAATCTTGAATCATATGGTAGTTCTGTTTTTAATTTTTTGAGGAAACTTCATATTGTTTTTCATAATTACTGTACTAACTTAGATTCTCACCAACAATGTACAAGGGTTCCCTTTCTTTCACATTCTGCCCAACGCTTGATATCTTTCATCCTTTTGATTATAACCATTCTAACGGGTGAGGTGATACCTCATTTTGATTTTAATTGGCATTTCTGTTATGTTTTCTTCTAGTAGTTTTATAGATTTGGGTCTTACATTTAAGCCTTTTATCTATTTTGAGTTATTTTTGTCGATGGTGTGAGATAGAGATCCACTTTAATTATTTTACTTTGGTTTTTCCAAAACCATTTATTAACGATATTTTTTATTCCCCTGTGTGTGTTCTTGGCACCTTTGTTGACAATCAATTGACCATAAATGCATAGCTTCATTTCTGTGATCTTTATTCTGTTCCATTTTCTGATGTCTGTTTCATGACAGTATTATTCTTTGTAAATGCTATAGCTTTGTATTTTTAAATCACGTAGTGTAAATGCCTCCAGCTTTGTTCATTTTGCTCAAGTTTGCTTTGGCTATTGGGATTCTTAGGCAAGAGAAATATATAAAAGGCATCCAGATTGGAAAAGAAGAAGTTAAGTTGTCTCTGTTTGCAGATGGCATGATTTTTATAGGTAGAAAATGTTAAAGAATTTACCAAAAAAATTTTTAGACCTAATAAATTAATCTAGTAAAGTTGCAGAATACAAAATCAACATGCATAAATGAGCGGTGTTCTATACAATAATAATTAGCTATTCAAAAAAACTTAAGAAAATAATTCCATTAACAATATGTAAAAAAAAGAAAAAATAAAATAATAATAAATTTAAGTAAAAAATATGTATGCTGAAAACTATAAAACATTGATGAAAAAAATTACACAGAAATAAGTTGAAAGATATCATGTCCATGGATTGGAAGAATTAATATTACGAAAATGTCAATACAACTCAAAAAAATCTATAGATTCAATGAAATTCCTATCAAAATTCCAATGACATTTTTACAGAAACAGAAAAAGCAATCCTAAAATTTGTATGGGACCACAGAAGTTTTAATTTTGATAAAGTCTAACTTAATTATTTAATTAATCATTTTCCTTTTTATAAGTCATAATTTTGTTGTCAATTCTAAAAATTATTTGTCTAGCACTAGATCCTGAAATATTTTTCCTGTGTTTATTTCTAAAAGCGTTACCATTTTATAATTTATGGCTTAGCCTCTGATCTATTTTTAGTTAAATTTTTCATAAAACATAAAGTTTAGGTCAAGGAACCTTTCTACTTTTCCCAATGGATGTCCACTAACTCCAGCATCATTCATTGAACAATTATATTTCTTCATTCAATTGTTTTGAACTTTTGTCAAAAGTCAGTTGGACATATCTGTGTGAGTCTATTTCTGGTTTCATTATTCTGTCCTGTTATTTATGTGCATGTACTTCTGCCAATACCACACAGTCTTGAGTACTATAGATGTGTGTTTAAAAATAGTGTAGACTAATTTCTCCCAATATATTCTTCCTTTTAAAAATTGTTTTAGCTGTTCTAGTCCTTTTGACTTTCCATATAAATTTTAGAATAATCTTGTCTATCTTGACAAAAAAATTCTTACTGCAATTTTGGCAAAATTTGAATTAAACCTTTATATCAATTTGAGGATAACTGACATATTTACCAATATTGAATATTCTTATTCATGTAAACGATATGTCACTCAAAGTATATAGGTCTTTGATTTCTTCATTATAATTATGTAGTTTTCAGAATACATGTCCTGTATATTTTATTATCTTTACACCTGTTTCATTTCTTGAGTGATTTTAATGGCACTGAATTTTTAATGTTTTTGTGTTTATTGGTAGGATATAAAAATATTATTAAATTTATCTTTCTTATTTCCTCTGACCTTGGCTGAGCTTACTTATTAGTTCTAGAAGTTTTACTGGTAGATTGTTTTAAATTGTCTACATACAATTATGTCACCCGAAAATAGGAACAGTTTTATTTCTGCCTTTCTAATCTGTAAATCCTTTAATTCTTTTTCTTGTCTTGCAGCACAGGCTAAAACTTTCAGCATTATGTTAAAATAACAATGGTGAAAGCAGACATCCTTTCTTTGTTCCCAATCTTAGAGAAAGAGCATTCAGGCTTTTACCATTAAGCATAATGTTAGCTGAAGTATTTTTGTAGATACTTTTTATAAAGTAGAGGAAGTTCTCCTCTATTCCTAGTTTGCTATAATTTATTTTATTTTCTCCTTAATTGATTTTTTTTAATTTTTTTTGGCTTTCATTTGTATGATCCTGTGATCTTTCTTTTTCAAACTGATTATATGGTGAATTTCATTGATTGATTTTTGAATATTGAACTAGTCTTGCATCCTGGAATAAAGCCAAGTTGGTCATTGTATTAGTCCATTTTCACATTGCTGATAAACACATATCTAAGACTGGGCAATTTACAAAAGAAAGAGTTTTAATGGACTTACTGTTTAACCTGGCTGGGGAGGCCTCACCATCATGGAGGAAGGCTAAAGGCACTTCTTCCATGGTGGCAGCAAGAAAGAGAACTTGTGCAGGGAAACTCCCATTTTTAAAACCATCAGATCTCATGAGACTTATTCACTATCAAGAGAACAGCACGATAAAGACCCAGCCCATGATTCAATTACCTCCCACTGGGTTCTTCCCATTACACATGAGAATTGTGGGAGTTACAATTCAAGGTAAGATTTGAGTGGGGACACAGCCAAAACATATCATTCCATCCTGGACCCTTTCAAATCTCATGTCCTCACATTTCGAAACAAATCATGCCTTCCCAACAGTCCCACAAAGTCTTAACTCATTTTAGCATTAACTCAAAAGTCCACAGCCAAACCCTCATCTGAGGCAAGGCAAGTCCCTTCTGCCTAAGAGCCTGTAAAATCACAAGCAAGTTAGTTACTTCCTAGATACAATGGGGGTACAGGCCTTGGGTAAATACAGCCATTCCAAATGGGAGGAATTGGCCAAAACAAAGGGACTACAGGTACCATGCAAGTCCTAAATCCAGTGGGGCAGTCAAATCTTAAAGCTCCAAAATAATCTCCTTTCACTCCATGTATCACATCCAGGTCATGCTGATCAAGAGGTGGGTCCCCACATTCTTAGGAAGCTCCTCCCCTGTGGTTTTACAGGGAATAGCCCCTCTCCTGGCAGCTTTCAGGACTGGTGTTGAGTGTCTGCAGCTTTTCCAGATGCACAGTGTAAGCTGTCTGTTGGTGGATCTACCATTCTGGGATCTGGAGGATGGTGGCCCTCTTTTCACAGCATCACTAGATGGTGTCCCAGTAGGGACCCTGTGGGGGGGCTCCAACCCCACATTTCCCTTCCTCACTGCCCTAGCAGATGTTCTTCAACAGGGCTCCACCCTATAGCAAACTTCTGCCTGGACATCCAGGCATTTTCATACATCCTCTGAAATCTAAGCAGAGGCTCCCAAACCTCAGTTCTTAACTTCTGTGCACCCACAGGCTCAATACCAAGTGGAGCTGCCAAGGCTTGGGGCTTACACCCTCTGAAGCCAAGGCCTGAACTGTACCTTGGCCCTTTTTAGTCACAGCTGGAGTGGCTGGGTTGCAGGGCACCAAGTCCCTAGATTGCACACAGCATGGGCACCCTGGGCTCTGCCCACAAAACCATATTTTCCTCCTAGGCCTTCAGGGCTGTGATTGGGGGCTGCCATGAAGATCTCTGACATGCCCTGGAGATACATTCCCCATTGTCTTGGGAATTCACATTTGGCTTCTTATTACTTATGCAAATTTATGCAACCTGCTTGAATTTCTCATCAGAAAATAGAATTTTCTTTTATTTCACCTTTTCAGGCTGCAAATTTTCTGAACTTTTATGCCCTGCTTCCCTTATAAAACTGAATGCCTTTAACAGCATCCAAGTCACCTCTTGAATGCTTTGCTGCTTAGAAATTTCTTCTGCTAGATACCCTAAATCATCTCTCTCAAGTTCAAAGTTTCACAAATCTTTAGAGCAGGGCAAAATTGCCATCAGTCTCTTTGCTAAACATAACAAGTGTCACCTTTACTCCAGTTCCCAATGCTTTGCTGCTTAGACATTTTTCCACCTAATACTGGAAATCATCTCTCTCAAGTTCCACAAATCTCTAGTACAGGGGAAAATTGCTGTCAATCTCTTTGCTAAAACATAAAAAGAGTTACCTTTGCTTCAGTTTCCAACAAGTTTCTCATCTCTATCTGAGACCACCTCAGCCTGGATTTCATTGTCCATATTATTATCAGCATTTTGGTCAAAGACATTCAACAAATCTCTAGGAGTTCCAAACTTTTCCACGTTTTTCTGTCTTCTTCTGAGCTCTCCAAACTGTTCCAACCTCTGCCTGTTACCCAGTTCCATAGTCGCTTCCACATTTTTGGGTATCTTTTCAGCAGTGCCCCACTCTACTCATATCAATTTACTGTATTAGTCTGTTTTCACACTACTGATAAAGACATATCTGAGACTGGGCAGTTTAAAAATGAAAGAAGTTTAATGGACTTTCAGTTCCATGTGGCTGGGGAGGTCTCACCATCATGGAGGAAGGCAAAAGCCACTTCTTACATGGCAGTGGCAAGAGGGAGAACCTGTGCAGGGAAACTCCCATTTTTAAAACTGTCACATCTTATGAGACTTATTCACTATCATGAGAACAGCACAGGAAAGACCCGTCCCCATGATTCAATTACCTCCCACTGGGTTCCTCCCACAACACATGGAAATTGAGGGAGTTACAATTCAAGATGAGATTTGGGTGGGGACACAGCCAAAAAATATCAGTGATGTTACATAATTATTTTCATTATATTGCTGTCAACTTGCCATTGAGTGGTTTTTTTTGTTTGTTTGTTTGTTTGTTTTTTGAGATGGTGTCTCGCTCTGTTGTCCAGGCTGGAGTGCACCAACGCGATCTCAGCCCACTGCCACAACTGAGTGTTTTTTTTAATTCAGTTTGACATCTTCCTGGTTCTTGGCATGATAAGTGATTGTCTATTAAAACTCAGACATTTTTGTATTGTGCTATGAAACTCTGGATTTTACTTAAAACTTCTGTTTTAACAGTATTTCTCTGCTCTGGTAGGGGATAGAGGGCACCACCTTATTACTGATATTTGGAGGTAGAAGTTCAGGATTCCTCACTTGACCTCTATTGACATTTGAGTGATGGGAATGGGCAGCTCCTTCCTTTTTACTGTAGGGCTAGTGTTGGCAATTGGTTTCTCAGGTGATCTCTATGACAACGTAGTGGGTGCAGGTTCTGTACAGCTGAGTGATGGCAAAAGTTCTGACTTTGCATTAGACCTCCTAAGACACCATTTAAGCTGAGAGGAAAAGGTGAACTTCCTTATTGCCTGGTGGGGTAGAAGACCACATTCTCCCTATTTAGTCCTCTCTGATACCACCACAATGAGATTTTGGAGGCAACTTGTTAGATTCTTTCGTGGGGGGATATCTAGGTCTAGTAGTTCTTAAATAGGATGGGTGAGAGTGGGGCAACAACTTATTTTCCGTTTTGTTTGGCTGGAATAGAGAGGTTATTTTCAAAAAGTTTTCTTTCTTGCTGTGCTTCTCCTTTCCTTGTACTTTGACTAGAGAGCAAGCTTTCTTTTTTCTTGTTCAGTCAGTGCTCATTCTGGGTTTCCATCTTCTTCAGGTCTCAGGCTGTGATACATGAAACAGAAACAAAAATACTCAGACAACTCAATATCACCTTGTTTCTCTTGTCCAGAGGTCTTAGCTTTATTACATTTTTTTCTTCACCTTCAGAGTCTTTTCATACTTGTTTTGTACATAATCTTTACTGTTTAAAATTATTCTTAGTATGAGGACCATGGAAAGGGAGATATATTACATTAAAAAATTACCCTAAATTAAAAATTTAATACATTTTATAATTTATTTTTTTCTTATTTTCACAATTTTGATCTTTGCTTTCATCTGTCCTCTGTGAACTCTGAAAATTTGAGACAGGTCTCAGTTAATTTAGAAAGTTTATTCTTCCAAGGTTGAGGACGTACACCAGTGACACAGTTCAGGAGGTCCTGATGACATGTACCCAAGGTGGTCACAGCACAGCTCGGTTTTATATATTTCAGGGAGACATGAGACATCAATCAACATATGTAAAATGAACACTGGTTCAGTCTGAAAAAGTGGGACAACTCCAAGCAAAAGCGGGACAACTCAAAGTGGGGAGGGGGCTTCGAGGTCACAGGTAAATGAGAGACAAGTTGTTGCATTCTTTTGAGTTTCTGATTACCCTTTCCAAAGGAGGCAATCACATATGCATTTATCTCAGTGAGCAGAAGGATGACTTTGAACAGAATGGGAGGCAGGCTTTCCCTAAGCAGTTTCCAGCTCAAATTTTCCCTTTAGCTTAGTGATTTTAGAAACCCAAGATACTTTCCTTTCACACTTCCCAAAGGCTTTCTTTCTTCTACCTAATGAGACTGTAAGGTAGAAATTTTCATCCCGGGGCGAATTTATCACATTATCTAACCACCATAAAGTTTTATGACTTCTATCAGAAACTCTTCAGTTACTTGGTAGTATGACCACCATGAATATTGAAAGACTAAGGTGGAGAGATAAACTTACTAATTCTCCAGTTAGAACCATACTTTCTTGCCAAACTAGCTCTCATGAAAGTGTGTCAAGCGGAAAAAGTTATACATGGTGATAATGGTGACACATGTCTGCATCAAGCAGCTACAGAAAAAAAAATCTCTTGTCCTAGCTCGCTTGGATTTATGACTCTATTACATTTAATTTTTTTGCCCATTTTACTTTGATATTCTGGCAAAGGTTTGCTGTTTTCTGAAATCAAACATTTAAAATTTTATTTACTAGGAATCACTATATAAACATTTCTTAAATAGCTCCATTTAGAATTTATAAAATTTTACTTAGGGTTGAAAACACAAATTTGAGATAAAGTAATGTAAAGATTTCATTAACTATATGTAGAATAGTCCCTCTCAAAATTATTGATTTGAATTTGAAAAAAGAAACTTCTTAACCTACATCTTGGCAAATAGTTTTGGCTTATTTACCTTGTTTCACTTTATTTATTTTTCTTTCTCATTGTTCCTGTTTGCTGTTTGAATACTGCTCATCTCTTTTCTTATCTTAACTTTTATTTTATGTCATTCCGAATATTCTTTATCTACTTTTTATTACAAAACATGAAAGATTTTTAGTGTAAAATATAAACAATCAAACATGCCAGAAGAGTTCCCTTTCAATACAGTGACCTCAAACTCTAGAGGTAAATATTTAATATTCTTAATTTTACATAATTTTTGGTCACCTTTCCATGTAAACATGCACCCATACACTTATAGACATATTGTGTGCAAAGAGTTGTATGTATTTTCCAAATGCGATCATATTTTTTTTTTGGCATTTAAAATGGGCTTTAAATATACATCAGAGTGCCACACAAAGGAGCTGGGGTGAGAATTTGATACATGGGAATGTAGGGCTGGGGTGCCCCGAGAGAGAAAAAGGGGACCCATCTGTCAGGGCAGCTGCAGTGCCCCACCCCCAGCCTGGGACTAGGGAGCAGAGTAGAAGCCCTCTCTGGAGGGTCCCAGGGCTAACTAGGAGCTAGCCCTTCCTTCGAGGTAGATTATCGGGAAGAAAACCCAGAAGCAGCTCCCATGGTGGCACTGGCTTCCTCAGTGGTACTAATAGCTGGGATAGCCTGGGGCCGGGGTGCCATCCTTAGGGGGCAGCTGGCTGGGGTCCTCCAGCAACAAGGGCACATTTTGGAACTGCTGGGCCGTGTAGCGAGTGAGGAGGATGCCAACGCCCTCAATGATGGCCAACAGGATGCCCCCCATCATCGCTGAGCCCACCATGGCCAGTGGGCCACTGCAGGCTACCAGCACAGCCCCAGTCAATGCTCCACTGGTAATAGATTTCCAGGGATCCTCCTTGCCCTAAAGCCGCACCAGGCCACAGTCGATGGTGGAGAACAGGCCCCCCAACACTGCGAAGCTACCTCTAATCTGGGGAACTCGGATCCTCACAGTGTTGGCACTACCTCTCAACTGGTGCCGAATTCCAACAGGGTCATTGCGGAAACTCTTGATGGCCTGGAAGACTCTGCCACCAATGACACCCATAGTGAACGCTCCACAGCAATCATCCACAATTCACCATGGGCAAGGCTCCCGAGCGTACTCCTCCATGGCACCGGATGCCCGCAATCATACTTTTTATGTTACAACTATTCTTCTTACACAGTGATATAATATGTTTAGTTCATATTAAGCAAAAAATTAATTTGCTTTCTATATAAAGTATTTGGGCTACTAAACTTATTTAGCAGATCATCTACTGATGAAATTTTTAGATACTTCTGTTTAATTTTTTATTATTACAAATAGCATAGATATATATAAAGATATCTGTATGCATACTTTTTGCCTGCTGTACTTGCTACATGAATCCAAACTTTTATCCAGTCTAGAAAAAGATACCACTAATTCTGCAGTTACATAATATGTAACATAAAACTTTCTAAGTTTTCTGAGTATTAATGAGATCATGTATGACAGTAATGACTTTATTCATTTATGGAGAAATTATATATTTAAAGACAGGCATGTGCTAGGCATTCTTCTAGGTACTGTTGATACAGCAGTGAGCAAAACTGGCTTAAAAGCCCTTTCCTCATGGAGCTTACATTTTAGTAAGGACAACCAGATCATAATTTAAATAAATAATATAGCAGGTGGGAGGTTGATGAATACAGAAGAAAAGAGAAATTAGGCCAGGTGTGGTGGCTCACGCCTGTAATCCCAGCACTTTGGGGGCCGAGGCGGATGGATCACCTGAGGTTGGGAGTTTGAGACCAGCCTGACCAACATGGAGAAACACTGACTCTACTAAAAATACAAAAATTAGCCGGGTGTGGTGGTGCATGCCTGTAATCCCAGCTACTCCGGAGGCTGAGACAGGAGAATCACTTGAACCTGGGAGGTGGAGGTTGTGGTGAGCCGAGATCGTGCCATTACCCTCCAGCCTGGGCAACAAGAGCAAAACTCCATCTCACACAAAAAATAAAAAAAAAAAGAAAAGAAAAATTAAACCTGAGTACATAAAGTAAAAAATGTCCATGCAGGAGGATGTAATTTGAAACAGGGTGGTTTTGATAGCCCTTACAAAGAATATACATCTAAACAAACAGATGAATAAGATGAAGAAGCAAGTCATGTGACTTTGCCTGGAATGATACCCGACAAAAGAAAATGTTATTTCAACAGTTGTAAACTGGGAATATCCCTTATTTGTTCAAGAAACACTGAAGTCATCAGTGTGACTAGACTAAAGAAAGCAAAAGTTGAAAATGAGTAAGAAATAAAGTAAGAAACTTAAGCTGGCTGGGGAGGGCATTAGTGGTAAAAATACTTTGAAGTAAAAGCCAGCAGGATTCCTTGCTAAATTAGATGTGGGTATGAAACAAATAAAATAGTCAGGGATGGTTTCAATATTTTTCGTCTTAATGCCTAGGAAGATTAAGTTGACATTAATTGAGATTGAGAAGAGTCCTGGAGGAATAGATGTGGGTGGAAAAGGTAGGAGTTTGCTTTTGGACATATTAAATTTGAATTGTTCATTATTTACGTTAAAAGAGATTGTTATTATTTATATAAAAGAGATAGTTGTTGGGTCATTGCTGGAGCCATCTATATATGGTATTTTGCCCCTTAATACTGGATAATCAAATAAGTGAGTATAGACCGAAGCTTCAAGAATTGCGCCAGAGATACTCCAAATAAATGGATTGCAAAGGTGAGTATCCAGAAAAGGAGGCTGTGAAGGAGTAAAATCATAAAAGGTGATATCTGAAGACAAGGGAAGAAATTATTTCAAAAAGAGAGAAATGGTATACTCACCAACAACTGCAGTCTAGCTTCTTTCCCCATCATTCAACTGAAAATATTCTCACCAGAATCCCTAAGGAGGTCCTGTGGCTACATCCAATATACACATTTCAGTACTTTCTTAATTCAGTCTTTAGCAGCATACAACAATGTTAACCACTTCCCCCTTCTTAACATGCCCTTTCCTTTGTTTTTGAGAACCTATCTTGTGGTGGAAGAGTAGAATTGTCTGCAAATGTCTTCGGGTGGTTACTGTGAGTTTCCTAGAAAATGGGCCAGCAGAATTGGGCAGAGGATAGAGAATTGGCTGCTTTCTTTTTGGCAACAGGAGGGAATGTCTTCACACTCAGCTTTGCATTGGAGCAGTCACTTCCTTTCTTAGGAGAAGGAGACTTCAGCCTCCCATTGGCCGCAAAGTCTCTAGGTGCGAGAGAGCTGATATTCCTGGACAAATTCTGTAAACAGCTAGCATCCCAAGTCAAAAAGCCTGGCATAACCCACTTACCCATTCCTGCTTTACCATTTTGCTTAAAAAAATAGCAAGATATGTTTTTTTTTTCCAATGAAGCCAAACTCATATTTTAAGACAAGAAGAGGGTCAGAGAAAACTTGCCTTTTCTATCAACTTAAGTTACTTTCCTTCATCCCTGATCCATACTATGCCATATTATGAATTTATCCTGAATCCTGGTATATGACAAATGGATTTTCTCTGACCTTTCTGGCTACTTTGTATATTTTTGTAAAATTTTCTTTAATTTTGATATTTTAAGGACCCTGTTTTAGTTTATTTTGACTCCACCCCAGTTTTCAAGTGTGTCTGTCTACAGATTATACAATCTCTATATAACTCCAGCTCAATTGTGTCTGAGCTCTAGCTAAAAATCCTACTTCAATCGAATGTCTCATGAACCATGAAATCATATATCAAAGCTTAACACATCATCTCTACTTGAAGTGTGTTTTTACTTCTATGTTCCTCTTGTCAATGAATAGCATTTTCCCCTAGCCCCTAGTTCAAGTCAGAGGTGGAGTGTTTTTCCACAATCTTTTCTCTCTTTATTCAGCTCAATTAACAAATTGCCAAATATTTTCTCTTAAATGTATTTGAAAGTATTTATTTTCCTTATAAAAACTATTAGTTGCCTAGTACAAACTACAGTAACTTTTAAATAGACTATTTTAGAGCTTTTTACAATTACAACAAAATTGAGTTGAAGGTGCAGAGAGTTCCATATATCCCCACATATGCACAGCCTCCCCCACTATCGACATCCCACATCCCAGTGTGTACATTTTTTTACAACGAATGAACCTATATTGATGCATCATTGTCACTCAAAGTCCATAGTTTACATTAGTGTCCATTCTTTTTTGTTTTTTGAGG